>NC_056731.1:1198008365-1198015865 GCF_019279795.1 Protopterus annectens | reverse complement strand
TTCGACCTCCAAACAGGCTTTAATATGGGTCGAGATAGGGGCAAGATTTGTACTTCAACAATGTTGGGTTCAACATTGTCATCATTCGACCCTTGCAGTTCACTGTAGTGGTGTCGACAACATAAGCGTCGGAATTATGATAGTAAACCATTGGGAACACACTGCCCTTGTTTGTGAAGGTGGGATTGGTAATTTGGGGAAGGATAGTAGGTATATTTGGGGAGGTAGGTTGGGTTGGAAGACAGACAAGACAGCATACAGGAGTAGTATACAATACATGTGGTGGGTAAATACCTTGGATGGGGAGTGTTGTCTGAAATGTGGACCCACCCATGGGCAGTCACAATATCATCTTCACAGTCCTGAAGGTGCCTGGGCTGGGGGCTGAGCAGGAGGAGCATCTGGACCCTGTGATTGTGCACTGAGGGCCTCAAGGTGCTGTAGCACATCCCCCAAGTCTCTGTGGAGTTCCCTATGTACCAGACCCTGGACCTGACTACTGATTACAGGATCCTGTGTGTGTGTGCTCCCGGGTGGTGACAAACACCATCCTCTGAGGTGGTTCCACCTGAAGGTAGTGCAGGACCAGTAGATGACAAGGTCCCAGGGTGGGTCCCAGATGTGATGTGGCCTGATAACATGGCCAGATGAGGGGGAGAGATGGTTCTGCTGGCAATTGTTTTCCCAAACATGCTATTGTGTCACTGTTATAGAACATATGTGGGTAGTAATTCTCCACACATTCTGGGATTATGTCTAACAGCATGCATAGATACCCCCATTAACATAAAACAACAGATGTGCAGCAGTCACATAGCAAACAGAACACATGCATATATGGAACCATAGTGGCTCTTACAATGACATGCAGGTGACATTGTTTGTAACAGACCACCAATGATATTGTTTCAACAAGGAACATGACTGCAAACACATAGCACAAATTGTTGTACAATGCGATATATGTCCCAACGGTAGGTCTTCTGTAGACATACCAGTTGAGTTGTGTGATCAGATTGTTGTTGCAGATATGGTGGGGTGGAGACAGAGATGTGTATTAACAACTATGATCTCCTTGCAGTATGAGGTCCTCAGACCTGTTTCCCCTCTTTATGTCTTTCAAGCAAAATGTCCAGGGACAGACTTCTAATGTATACAGCGGAGGAGAATGATGTCATCATCACATACCTGCTGCAGCACTACCACACTCTGTTCGGGTGTACAGCCCATGATCTGCAAAACGATCTTGTCCACAGGGTAAACGATGTCGGCCTGCATAACCACAGTTATGAGCAGGTCCGACATTGATGCACTGATTTACTCCGCCATGCCCATCGGTGTGCTGCGGCAGTTAGGGGGGGACCAGCTTGCAATGGGGGGGTCATGCCATCCAGCCCCCCGACACATGTTGAGGAGCTCTTCACCAGCCTCGGGGCACCTGTCCACCACAAACACAAGACCTGACGGAGAGCATAGTTGAGGTGGGTGCTACCCACACAATGGCTGAGGAGCATGCAGGTAAGGCCACAGGGCACATCAGTAGACCACTGTTGCATATCCACCTGCATCTGTAGAGTTTGATCATGCATATGTGAGATGAAATATATATATATAGTCTGTTGCTGTGTTGTAGTAATAAACAGATGTGCATAAGCTGTAGTACTGTGGGTTTGTACTGTTGATGTACTGTTATGCTGCCCGCACCCTGTACCAATGCCACAGGTGTGGCTTCTGATATCACATCTCCCACACAATTATGTAGGTCCCTCTGGTATACCTCTGGGGCAGCAGCCTGTAGCTGGTGAGTATGGTATTTGTTCAGGTTTGCCAGTACACTGGTCATGTTATGGCCATGGTATATTCCATGCACACATTTAACACATCTACCCATAATGCATGTTGTACATGTTCATATATTGTTGCTGTTAACTGCACTGCATCACAGTGGTCACCATGGTGGCGTATCTGAAGGGTATGTAAGAGTCCTGCAATATAAATAACTACCTGTCATTGCAAAATGTGTGCACAGAGATCAACATAATGGTGGGACAAATGTCCTACAGTAGGGACATTTTTGAAACATCACCTTTATACAGTGCTACAACAGTGTATATACCACTATTACTATGGCAACTGTTACAGATCTACACTACGGCATATCACAATACTGCATTCCACAACCCTTACAACCTGAAATGTGGTCCTAACATGAGCAATGAATGTGTAATATGGAATCCTATGTTAGCACAGCAAATATGGGGAATACATACCTTCACAAACACTGGAAGCATATGTGTGCATACACTCCAGATAACATATTGTGGAAGCAGCTTTTGAGGTACTGACAGTATTCACTCTTCATGAGTATGGAAGTACAGGTCACACCAAAAAATGGTCTGCTGTCCAAAACGTTTGGCCATCAAATGTGCCCACTTACCTGCAACAGAGGCAGCCGTGGCTTGAACACAACTTACAAGCCATGGAATGGATCACATACCCAAAAGGTAGCACCCAGGAGTTGGACATGTAGCCTTACCTAATGATTGCATATACCATGGCAAACAGTGCAGACAGTCATGTATGTGGTGAGGATGCATGGGACAGGATTAGTGTAGAAAATAAACAGATAGCCATCCAAGACTGATGACGACACATGTTGCAAACTGGTTATGCAGGCTGCCTAATAACATGTCACAACACTGTGGGAGTTGCAGGAATGTCTAGCAAGTACTGGCTGTGCAGTACCTGTGTCGGCAACTGCATGGACTGCATAAGTGTGGCCCATGGGTTAGAGTAATCAGATGGGACAGTTGTACCACAGGAAACATCAGCCAGGCCTCTCTACAGGTAATGTATGCATAACAGCAAAGGTCCCCAGAAGGCATGCATTGCAATGTGTACTGGTGTACCAAGACCACGTTGGAAACCTACAGACAGTATCAATTAAGATACATGTGCTGCACAACCAACTCCTCACCCCACCTCAGGCCCACCATCCCCATCTGTACCTTGCCAGTGCCAGTATACACCTGTATGTTTGCCATTCATTAGCAGGGACTAGTGAGTTTGGGACACTGCAAAATGACACAATTGTGTAGGCCATAGTTGTCAAGCATCTGCAAAAAAGACTGAGGGTGGGGAGGGGGTGTCATCCTGAAACACAACAGTGCACTGAAGCAGAGACCCAAAGCTCGCTAAGAATGGTGGTATCTGCACACCGTCAAGGTCATGAATTGTGGCAGACATAACCCTGACTCCACAGCAATAGTGATGGCACTGTGTGACCTCCAAGGGCTGTGCACATAAGTTGACCTTGCAATCATGCAGAGTTGGGGTACATTTGTAGGGCAGAGTGACCAAATACTGGCAAATGCAGATGGCTCACGCTAGTATACCCCTTCCAGGAATAGTGACTGCTGTAGTACACATAACAGTAGGTGCAACAAACCATCATGATAAGGGTGTGCTCACATATGCACCCACAAATTGTATGCATCTCAATCAGCATCTGCACAACTAACACATTTGTTTGATACTGCATTTGATTGCACAGGTCATGTCACATATCATGTTTGTGTAATGTTAACATATGCAATAATGTGGCCCCATGGCATATCAGGGAAGAGGGCGCCATATCAATAAGAGTGTGTACACTCCCCATAGCCACAGTAAGGTTTGAAGGTTGTCAGTGTAATTGTATTTTATTGGCCATGCATGCACCGCTGCTGATGAGATCTGTAAATCAGACATCGGGCATTCACAAATGACATCTGTCCACATATCATCCCAGGTATGTGTTGGACAAACACATAAGGGCTGTGAGCAGCAGAGCAAACATAACTGATACACATATACACATTCAGCAATGGTGTGTACACCTGTGAGGTATGGTGCGCAGTACATGCCAGGGTGCCGAACAGGTGCACAGCAATACTGTGTACATGGGTGCAGTGTATTCCAGGGGAAGGGGCATCACCTACTAACACAACCCATGCATCACATAGATGTATAATGTTGCTAGCAGGGATTGACTATAGCTGCACTGCAAACTGTGGAGTGCTATATGTCATGCATGTTCACAGATGGGTAATGAGAGGTCTGTGTGTAATATCTTTGTGCAACCTCACCTGTAAATGTGTTTGTGTGGGGGAGTTAATTTGTCTGTAAGTGCTATCTGGTGGAGTGGAGGGGGATTGATGATTGTAGAATGTTTGTGTGTATGTGTGTGTGTGTGTTTGTGTGTGTGTCCATGTATGCACTTGTGAGTGTGGGGTTGTTCATACCTCTCAACATCCCTTAGAAATCGTGCAGTATATGTACATGGACACATTAGACACCAGTAATACTTTCTTAACATGTAATCTCAGGACAGCAGATAGTATAATAAAGTCTGCAGCATGAAAAATGCATTGGGAGGGAAAACTAGACACCAGAGATACTGTTTTAATTACAATCAGTAGAAAGGTGAAAGAATACCCACATATGCAGCACTAAAGATGCATTGGGGAATTACTAGACACCACCAGAGAGTGTTTCCAAATATTACTGTAGTCCACATAAAAATTTAATAGAGCAACAGATCTTGCATCTACTGAACAGTAGTTATGTATGACACTCCAATGCGTGACATTATTGAGTGACTGTAGTAGCCCAAAACATATGGGGGCCATGCTCAAGATGTCTGGACAAAACCAGGGTGAACACTGGATGACATCAGAGAGTCCTTGAAAAAATGACTCCAATCAAGTTAAAGAGGTAATGGAGTAACAGGTCATGTTTTGTGATCACTTTTCTGAGCAATTAGAAGAATGATACATTAATGATTGGTATTATTGACTGTAATTATTCAATACTGATGCAGGATGGGGAAATTAAGAGAAAAAAATAGGGACATTCTGTAAACTCAGGGACAGATAAGTAGCATGGTGGAATGTCAGCGTGTGTGTGTGTGTGTGTGTGTGTGTGTGTGTGTGTGTGTGTGTGTGTGTGTGTGTGTGTGTGTGTGTGAGCGTGTGTGTGTGTGTGTGTGTGTGTGTGTGTGTGTGTGTGTGTGTGTGTGTGCGTGTGTGTGTGTGTGTGTGTGTGTGTGTGTGTGTGTGTGTGTGTGTGTGTGTGTGTGTGTGTGTGTGTGTGTGTGTGTGTGTGTGTGTGTGAGTACTGCTAAGCAATGACATACAGGTCTTAAAGTGTGTTTCTAGTTTTCCCCTCACAGGTGGTGAGGTGGGTCAGGGTCCCTCTTGCAGGCAATCTGATGTTGGTGTCCATACAGACACTGAAAATGATGATAGGTGTGTTGAGGCACAGGTGGGGTTGTAAGGGGCTGAAGCTGCATCATCATTTGACATCTAACTGTTATCCACCCTATCCCCGCACACAGTCACAATGCCTATACATACCCCATCACTAGTGGCCAAAGCTGAGGGACAGTTGGCAGTTGGTGGCATGGGACAGGACAGTGTGGTATCTATAGAACATGTGTCTGGAGACAGCAGCCATAGCTGGATGTCTGGTGGGGTACCACATAGGCAGATGTACAGGGGTCCTCGTGGAGGGCTGCTGGTCATTGTGCCCCTGGCAGAAGTGCCACATCTGGTAACACCAGATGCATGTTTCAGGCCATCATGGAGGCACAGGCATGTATGGAACAGTACACTAGACAGGCTCTGAGGCTGCAGATGACTACTCATTCAGCTGTTACTGACAACATCCATGACCTTGCAGGTACCCTCCATTATTTTTCAGAGGTCATGGATAGACGGTTGGGTGAGATGGTGGGAATCCTCGACCGTGGAATCTCTGTGCTCAAGCATATGGTGGGAGTGGTGTGATGGCCACGTGGATGTAGGCCAGCAACATCAACAGCTGGAGGTCAACGTGGACATGCCAGAACACAGATCTGCTCCTATAGTGGCAGTACCAACCCCAGCACTGCAGGGGGGTGCTGTCCACACCACACCACAGCAGGCCACATGCATGTGGCCCTGGCCAGTCCCAAGAGGGACCCGGATTCAGTGGACATATGTCATCATCAGGGGAGAGTAGCATATTGTGGCTTGTACCTGGTGGTGCCTGTGGAACCTCTGGCAGGCACAGTTCATGTGTCCATAGCCGGAGATGGTGAACTGCACACCCTGCCAGGTACAGTCTGCAGCTGTCCAACAAACCCCAGTATAGGGCAGACACATGGCAGAACTGTGTGCATGCATACACCCACACAATACCAACACAGCTAGGGTAACCCCATACCTACACACACCACATCACCAAAGCCAAATTAATAATTAACCCCCCTCACTCACACACATGGTGTCAAATGTATGGCTCAGCCTAGGTCTCTGGCAAACCAAAAACACACCCTGTGCATATGAAGATACCTGTGCCACATCCCTGTCATCCATAACATCGATGCAGGGACAGGCTAATATGGTTCTGATGCACAGGGTAACTGTACTATGGTGTACCAGTGTAATGCTGTGTAACATGTCAGCAGTATAGTTTAATGCTTACATGTCAGGAAGTGTAGCTGTCCAGCCATGATGTATTATAGCTGTTAGTAAAACTGAGTGATTGTGGTCTCCATAATGTATTCCTTTTGTGTTATAGGTGTCCATGTGTCAGCAAGAGGATGGTCTGCTGTTGTATCCTACAAGGGCTATGGCACTGTGGTGACACCTTGACTGTGCCATATCCTGGGTACAGTTGAACACATCACAGGTCTATCTAATAGTTATTGCATGTGCCACATGGCCGATAGGTCTGGGGGTGGTGTATACAGGTGAGTGCATGGTGGCTGATGTCAGCAGCCCTTCTACAGTGGACAACGGTAAGTGTACTGGGTGGTACAAAACACGTGCTTGTGTATAACACACACAGAGGCTTTGGTGTTGATGTAATACACAGATAATACTGTACACATAGATGTATGTACCTGTGTAAGGAACCCATTTTAGCCTGTGTAATTCCACCAAGACAGAATAGGCACAACAACACATTGGGAACTAAACAGTCTGCTAGTTTAATGTCATTGAAGATGGTACTGGTAGGGTATATGTCCCCTTCCCCAATGTAGTGCAATCTTCAACTCAGTATACATAGATGTGCTGGTGTGCGTGGCACAGCCCTACCTTTTGTAGGGTGAGAGGTGTTGTAGAACCGCAGATAATGTGATAGACAACTACTTAACCTGTTAACATGAACTGTACAGTATTACGGCCAGTTAAGCAGGGGGATACACTCAACAGTAACTGCAATGATGGTGGCTGTGTCCACAAGAGCCACACCCAGCTATATATACCAACCCCAGTATCGCTGTACACCTATACAGTGGGGAAGAGGGCATTTGCACATCTACCACTAGTTGAGATGGAATGTATTTCCACAGGATGATACCTGTGAAATGTTAGCATTTGCCACACAGTTCTCAGACAGAAGACCTCCTGGGACATGTATATTCTGCAAACAGAAGTAGATTCCTTCACATACACACACACTCTTATTTGG
>NC_056731.1:1197990865-1198003365 GCF_019279795.1 Protopterus annectens | reverse complement strand
TGGTATGGCTTGACACCACCTTTATGGTTATACGTATACATATATACGTATACACTGAGTGCTGGAGCATGTATTGTTTTATACACACATATTTATTGCGTACATTTTATATGGATGGAATTTGGGATGTGTCTCTTTAAATGTGTAATTTATTTTGTCATGTGATTTTAATTCCAAAGTTAAAAATGGCATTCTTATACATTTTATGTTACACCTGATGAAGCATTTGGTGAACGCTCTTGTGTATTTATTAAAACTTTGTCTTTTAACCTGGAGCCTTGCCTACGCTGGTTATATATACATATATGTTTAACATATGTCCAGAACATATAGTAGAGTCATACCTCAGCACCAATAGTCACAACCTCTTAGTGCAAGGGGATGTCATGTAAGTTTTGCAGGTATAAATGTAGACTGTTGCTACTGTAACAGGGGTTGTCAATAGAAATGATGTGTGTGGGAAGTCACATCTAATATTGACATGTACGCCATCACTTACTGACAGACATCCTAAGATCATCATAGTACAGTACCACAGATATCACAGTAATGGTCCTGTGGAATACAGCAGAGATATGACCAATAAATGTGGACAGTCTGACACACTCTGGTCAGTCCAGAGGTATACACAGAACCCCTTAGTACAAGACATGTGGACCAATCCTGACAAAGTGGATGTTAACAGCCATGTAAATGGGGATATCATGTAAATACTGGAATAGATATGCTCATACAGTGTATGCATTCACACTCCTGTCTGTCCTGACACATAACTGGAGGAGCAGAGGTCACAAGCCCACATACTACCCACTAGTTAGTGACATACATCTGTACAGCATCCCACTGCTTTGTCAGAAATACACAACAGTTATGGTGGCCCAGCAGCTGTACATCTGACAAATATCTGGACATAACATCACACTGGGTAAGTACACTGAGCAGCTAGGTATGTCACAAAGCACTGTGCATACTACAGGCAGACTGCCACAACACTGGCCTACATTTCTTATGGGAGAATACACATGTACCTGCAAATATAGCAGGCTCTACAGGCACGTAACAGCATGGAGTAACAGACACCTGTGTGAAAGCTCATACACACAACCAATCTGAGCACAGCCACAGTCACATATGGTAAGCGTGCTTACTATTACAGTATATGGACTGTCTTATCCGGTCTATATTATAACATCGAAGCGTCAAAGCTTAAAATGTTATAACATTGAACCAGAAACCTCGAAGACTGACAATATCGAAGCTGCAGAACATCGAATTCTTTCCCAGGGAAAGAATTTGGTGGGCCGTTTCCATGGCTTCGCTATTTCCTCCACTGTGGTGCAATCTCGGAGTTGGTATATTTAAGTAGGGGGATGTGGGGGCGAAGCCCCCCACATTAGAAATAGTTTGTAGTGTTTGTGTGTTTCCTGTTTTGTACTGGAACAGCGATTTTTTTTCCCCAGGGAAAAAAAATCTCTGTTCTCAGTCTTCAGGGTTTTCAGCTTTTGTGGTTTTGGGTTCGATGTTATAACATTCGAAGTTTTGACATTTCGATATTATAATATAGACCCGTCTGATAAACACCATCATCATATGTGCCACTCATACACTAACCCTACATATACTGGGCCAATACACAGTGTATTCTGATGCCTGACTGCGGTATGGAACATGTGTGGGTTTGGCCCTACAAACATGTACACCGATAGGGTACCATACACTGGAGCAGCATGCAACATCAGATAGAACAGGGCCAAGAACAATGACATCTACCACAGTCTGTACACAGGCCAAGGTACATATTCACAATACACACTCTGTCGATAATCACCATACGTATACAGACCTCACTACTGTTCATACTACAACAGAATGTCCAGGTTTTGTCCTCAAATATAAGCCCTACCATACATAATAAGCCTAGCGGTCTGAGAGCTCACTGGCTTGTTATCAGGTATGATGTCAATAAATAATGGTGCACTGAACATATGCACCTCTTACTGCATGACATATGTACAAAGGTTGACAGTGTTGTGGCTGGAGGCACAAACTCAGGGACAATATTGACATGTTGCTGTGATAAACCCATACATTTATTGGTGTAACAGGGTTTGTTGTGATATATATCTTCTGAGGGATATGAAGTCAGTAACTGTCATGGCTGTCGCCATGTACTGACTGCAATCCTCAGACTATGCTACTGCATTTTTAAAGATAGGTCATCTGTGAGTAACACAATGCATGTAAGACTCCAAACACTGGCCAGTCTGCAGACAGCCCTACAGGTGAGAGTTTCCTCAACCACATAACACTGTAATGACAGGCATTAAATCATGTAGACCAGCCATATCCACACAAACCCTGTTAAACCAACATTACTTCAAATGTAGAAGAGCAAGACTTAACATTCTGCCCTCATGTTTGGACTATCCCCCTCCTGTTTGTTGGTCTGTCCCCACAGTGTATGTTGTAAGAGGTATACCCCACTACCCTCTGTGATGCTGTTTTCCAAATACTGACATGAAGTCCAGCTCACAGTGAATGAAAAGAGCCAACACCCACATGATGTTCCTAGTTATAGGAGTGTGTTTCCATGCAATTGGTTATGGGAATGTTACCACAGCTGTTCCACATGCAATCAGCTAGTGGGGGACTGCAATTCATGCACAGGCCATCAGCTGATCAATCATGAGCATCACTTACAAAACACAAGCTGCTGCCTAAGCAAAGCAGGTGTACCTTTCCACATAAACCAGAGCGGGAGTGAGAGAGACAGACAGAGACAAAGTAAGAAAGGAAGGGGGTAGGAGAGTAAGAGCTAAGCATGTTTGTGTCACACACTTACCAGTACAGGGTTTCAGACCCCTCCCTGACTATGTATTGCTATTACATTTTTATGCAGTTATTGCATGCACCACATAGCATATATGTTGGAGACCTGTCTAGAAGGTATATTTAAAGGTGAGTGACATCAGCAACAGAGATAAAGGAGGGATAAGGTAGGTGTAGTACATGTGCCTTTCCACAAAAGCAGGTGTCAAGGATGACACAACCACACTCTCTCAGGGACTCGCACACATAATCACAGTTGGCAGGGTCAGGATTAGAATTTCTAACTAACTAGTTTGCTACACTACAGTATTACGCAGGTATCACATGCATCACAGAGGTTATCAGGCTGGTATATGGGTAAAGGGTATGTCAAGGTTACTGACATCAGACGGCATGCTTCAGTAGGCCAATGGGAGGTGTAGTGAGTGTGAATGGCTTCCAAATCATTAATCTCCACAAACACAGACACAGGTTTGCCAGTACTGACATGCATGGGATCATTGCTTCACAGGTGTGTAGTGGTTGACTGTGCCAGAAGGCTGTACAAGGCTAGGCAAAGGGTATACCTTGGCAGCAGGCTACATGACAATGGTCTGCAGTGTGGCTCAGGGGTGTAGCCCCTGGATTGGCCCACACAGGTGGGTATTGTATTCACCATACACTCATCTGAGTTACTATTGTGGGTGGCCAGTGCTGTGCATTGCTTGCCATGTATGTGTTTTATATTCCATAACATGGATGGTGTCTGGGATGTGAACGTCCCACATGCATGTTCTGTGACATGTGGAAGTGTACCTGGGGTGTCTGGGGCATGTTGTGTGGACAGATTGTTATCATCTGATGTGGCATTCCTGTACCTCATGTGGTGAGAACTGGCTATGGAACTCAGGTTGATCCTACACCTACATTGACAGCATGATACAGGTATTCACTGGTGTTAGTGGCATCTGTCCATACAGGGCATGTGTATAAGGCATGGTATTTCCTTTGTGGGTTACATTTGCTGACTCTACAGTTGTTGCAGGCGTCCAGTGGGGAACATAGCAAAGGACCACTGTAAGCAATTATTTGCCTATTGTAGGGATGGAACAGGGTGCCATGTCTTCTGTAGTCCACTGCAATCACACCATGGTTACTATCTGTGGGCAATATGCCGGGAACTAGCAACATAGTGGTTGTTGCCTAGCCAAGTGTGTTTGTGTATGAGACATGGGTGGAGAGTGTTCTCTAGGTAATACAAGGGTTGCTTATATTGTTCCCCAATCCATAATATCACATGTAGGGGTATGGATTGTCTACACCAGCCTTTCTGCTGTTTGACATCTGCTGTCCTTGTAAGATGGACATTTTGACATATAATAGGTCCTCCATATAAGAAATTTGCAAAATCCACCCCACAATGGGCCCTGTTATTACACAAGCACAAATACCTGCACACAGGATACTTATGACATACACACACACTTGACAGTGCTGAGATTCAAACCCCTACCTAGCTATGTATTGTTACTACAGTGTACTGCATTTATCACACATGCCATGGAGCTTACACAGCGATTCCTTCCGCAAAGGTGTATTTCAAGGTGAATGACATCAGCAGGCTTGCCAAAGTAGGGCAATGGAAAGTGTAGTGACTGTGAATGTCCTCAAAAGCATTGATCCCTACACAGGCAAACAAACACACACAGAGTTTTACATTTGCCATGTCAGGGATTAGAACTCCTACCTAACTAGCACATCACACTATAGCATTACACAGTTATAGCATGCGCCATGGAGCTTACAGGGCTACTTCTTCCCCAAAGTTTTATTTCAAGGTGAATGACATCAGCAGGCTTGTCAAAGTAGGGCAATTGGGAGTGCAGTGTGTGTGAATGGGCCATAAACCATTTATCTGGAAGCACACACAACACTCAGTCACACACAGGTTTACATTTAACAGGAATGTGTATACAACTGCTAGATGAATAATGACTTGTACAGTCATGTTACACAGTTATCACAAGCACCACAGACACTATAGTGCTGAGGGATACCAGAAGTAAATGTCTACAGTGATGGACATTTGCACATCATGTGGTATTAGCCAATTGGATGTGTGCTGGGTGGGACAGGCCTCATGATGAGAAGCTCCTTGTCACTGTCTTCTACACATCTATGTATGTGTAAGTTTGGCCTATTATAGTGCATTGTCCTTGGATATATGTGTGTATTCCTATACGATGCATGTGCAAAGCATGACTGCTGTGCAATGTGGAGTGTGTGCACAAACATCTGCGACTGTCAGATATGTATAGTCCACTGTTGTTGCCAGACATGAGCTTCATTATAAGTGTGGAAGCATGCCTGGTATGACCTTTCAGTATTTTGTTGTCAGACATGGGCTTCATTTCTCTAAGTGTGGGAGCATACCCAGAAAGACCATCTGTATTGCACATGTGAATCCATTCCAGGTAGGTTGTACTCCAGTGCAGGCTTTTGTGTTCTACACCTACAGCTAGCAACCTGTTTCTGCAGAATATCTGTAGATCGCTTGACAATATGGGGTCAGAATGGGCAAAGGATAGTGGGATACTGTAGCTAATTGTGTCTGTGCTGCTTCTGCTACATGGTTTTGGTGTTAGCAGAGGTATTCAGACATATGCACTGTTTTAAACTGTGATGTTTTATGTCATCAACTACTGACAGGTATACATATTTGCTTGCAGTAATTTCCTGGGGAATACAAGATGAGTGAAGCTGTGTCCAGTATTGTGGTCTGCAGCCTACATATTCTTGCACAATCATGCCATTCTGGAGGGGGAGCTGCAGACACTTGCTGATGTGTCTGTATAAATGGTTCAGCACCTTGATACTGTGGTGGCTAAGGATCCCATTCTTGTACAGCCATCGGTGTGACAGTATGGCCATAACCTGCTGTGGCAATACCTCACAGCTGTACAGATTCACACAGGTTAGCCAGAGGCAGGGCTCATATTTCTGGTCATTACCCCTTCACATTGTAGTTTACGAGTAGGTTTGTAGCCACCCATTCCTGTGCTTGCAGGCAGGGACAGTATGTGCACATACCTGAGTTTCAGATTTCACACACTCCATGGCGTCCATACTTTTACCCCCCCCCCCCGCTATTCTATCCTCTTCTGAACATTATGCAAACATTATCTGATAAGTATCCCTATAGTTATCACTTAATCCCAGCAGTATTTAGGGGTTGGTCCACAGTTCATGCAGTAGGACATGGTGTACATGCTACTGAGATTTCTCAACATGGCTTTGCATTTGTGTTCTGTGGACTGTGTTATGTTGCTATTTGGGAGTCCATGAGATAACATGCATTGGCAGTACGGGTGAGACACAGGCCTTTGACAGAGGACTGTAGGGCATTTAGTAGTGGTGCAGGCCATCTGTAGCAGGCTTTTGCATTGTGTCACTCCTACAGTCCCAGGCTGCAAGCCACTGTATTCCTCTGGGGTGACAGGGTAGATGTGCAAGGTGTTAATGTCAATAGTTTCTGTCGTTATTGATCCATTGGTGTGGATGCTGGCAGGGTGCTGCTTACAGCTAGGGACACACCTGCATGGGACACCTCTTCAGTATGCTGCATTCTGTGGCTATTCCCATACAGAGGTGGGGGTCATATTGTACTCATTCCCAACAGCAGGGATAAGACCTGTGAGGTACCTATGGCTGATGGTGTGGTGAGCTGGGTGCATGTGTGCTATGGAAGCTACTTGCAGCTGACTCACAGATATACTTGGGGCATTCCACTTATGCTGCTTATGCAGGGACATCAGCAGTTTATCAGTACTTCATACCAGTGCCTTTTGTGGTCTGCCAGTGTTTGGCCAGATGACATCAGTATTCCATACTACACAGCCAACTAATGTCCTGCTAACTTGTATGTACAATTCCAAAGGTGTGTCCATTTGACAGTAACATTTTATACACACTCTGTCTAGGGTACTTCCACCTGTGTACTGTTTGTATGTCTGGGCCCACATTTATGCCATGTCCATCTTTCAGATAGTGACAGATATTACATCCAAACAATTTGTATGGATTACTGCTGGATTGTGTCTTGCTGGGATGTATTGTGTTTGGCACTGCAGTTGTGAGAACTTGGCCCTGTCATCAACAGTACTGGCCATTGGCCACTGGGACACAACCATCCATGCCTACATGCTGACCACTTTCACACAATATACAACACACACCAACCTAACACACAGACCCCTGCATATTGTTCACGTGCTACAATCTATCCTGCTACTTTGGTCAGCTCAGGTAATCTGTGCTCCACTGTTATTATAACTACACATACATGTTACTACATTGCTACATAGGATTGTGGCGGGGGGGGGCACACCTGACAACTGTAAACATTTACTATGACTGTACCGGTATTTCGTACTCCATTTCATTTTGTATTCTGACCTCTCATGCAGACTAGAGGCATATCAGTGTACTACAGTTCTTACTTTTATTGACCTACATTTCAGTTTCCGACTTCTTACCCTTCAGAACTAACATGTCACTGCCTGACCTGTTGTAGTCTGTCTGTGTAGGTCTGGAGCGGGGCTGTTCTCCATAGCTATCATTCAGAGGTCTTAGGACAGCCTTTCTTTGTGTTTGCCTCCACCTGTCCTGCTGGCTGAGACTGGTGTTGGGTATGTGAGCCTCACTGACATGCATCTGTGTGTCCTTTTGACATACATTTGGCCCACCACATGTCCTGCAGTGGGTTTTGTCATCTTCTCTAGTACTAACTACTATGCTGACACCAGTATTTGTTAAGGATTTCATGCTGCCAATATAGGTGTCTACTATCTGCTGACATCCCATTCAGCCACTCGATTCCTTAACATGCTCACATCCATACCATAGATACAGGTAGCAGAACATACTACTACATTCAGCAATTGATAGTGAGCATGACTTACCTTGTGCCAGTATTGAGGATGGTGCTGGAGGGCTGACTATGTCAGATGCACATAGTATACTTCCTATACATGGTTAAGCACAGGTAGTGTCATGTTTGTAATCCCTTTTACTGTATGTGCAAATTGGAGTGAGGTGTCATTCCCTGGGTTCCTGCCGTGTCAGTGTATATGCTATGAGTTGCCTCTTTGCCAAGACCTGGGCATGCTGGGCATGCCTCCTTCTGCCTACAGGGGCAGGCACAGGTTGTTCCTCCTCTGAGTCATTCTGTGCCTGTGCAGGCCTTGGCAATGGTGGGGGGCTGTGTGGCCCTGCCTCATGCTGTTCCTGCTGCAGCTGTTTCCACAGGATCATATTGTGCAGCATGGCACATACAATGACAGTTTGGGTACATGTAGCTGGTGAGTACTGCAAGGCTCCACCGGATATGTCCAGGCACCAGAACTGTGACTTGAGCAATCCAAACACAAGCTCTATTATGATTCTGGTCTGTGTGTGTGCCTCATTATGGAGTTCTTGTTCGGGTGTGTGTGCATTTCTGATGGGTGTCATCAGCCATGGTTCCAGTGCGTAACCAGCATCCCCCACTAGGTGGCCATATGGGATGTCACCATTGGCAAATCTCTGGTACAGCTGCGTCATATGCCAGATGTGGGAGTTGTGATAGCTTCCAGGGCTGCCAGCACACACATTCATTATATTGTCCTGGGCATCACACATGACCTGGCAGTTGATGGAGGGGAAGCTCTTGCAGTTTATGTAGACTCTACCCCGCTCACCGGGTGGTGCTTTGATGTGTATGTGCATGCAGTCTATAGCACCCACTACCTCAGGGTATTCTGCAATATGGTGGAAGAGACGCATATTGCTGGTCAACGTCTCACAGGTGTTGAAATATATGTGCTCACTGGCATGTGCTGACATGGCATCCAGGAACTGGTGGAGTACCTTGGATGCTGATGCCTGTGAAATCCCCAGTTGGCCTTTGGAAGGTACCTGTGGCTAGTATTCTTAAGCTTACACATACCTTGGTATCCACTGGGAAGGGTTCCCCTCTGTTGGTTCTGTGTGTGAGGCGTGACCAGCACAGCTCAACAATTTGCTGTAGAAGGTCCCTGTCCACCCTATAGCGCTCCACTATCTCCAGCTCATGTAGCCCCTGGTAGGTTACCCTGGGTCTGTACACTCTTCTTCTTCTCCTCACTGTAGGTTGGTCATCAGCATTCTCATCCTCACCACCCTCAGCCTCTTCCACATGTTGATTTATGAGAGCGAATGCAGCCCCTATCATTTTGTTGCTTTTTGGTAGGTAAAATTTCCCCGTTTGTGTACACCGGTGGTGTAGAGTTTGTGGGAAAAACTAGAGGGAAAGGTGTTTGCATAGTTTATAGTGGTGTGCTGGTCTGGGCTGCTGCCTGTGTAATTGGCTAATTCTGATACATTTCACCTGCCAGCTATGCTAGTTCTCCTTGATTACCTTCCTACTACTGTTTTCCCTTCCCACTGCCTTCCTGTTTAAGCCCCAAGGTGTGCCACACAAACCCAGTGCTCACATGTGTACAGAGCTGCTATTTCCTGGTTTAATTTTTTTTGTTTAAAACCCGGTGTGCACACCCGTTTAGGCAATGTAAAGAGTGCTTGGCAGCTTCAGACACACCTCCTTCCTTAGCTCTGCTAAGCTCAGGGCAAACCTGAGCCACAGAGCTCCAATAAGCTTACAGTATGCCTGACACACCCCTCTATGATGCCAGCTAACTCTTAGGCTTGCACCATGGTTTTCCTGCACCTATACGATTGGGTGCATGCTAGCCATGAGGAGAAATCTGTGATTCAGTATCATTCCCCCTTATTTGCACAGAATTGCCTGCTAATGCCTAGTTACAAGTCTGACATTGAGCCTTCCCCCTTAGCAACCACTATTCACTGGCCTTGTTGTCTTCTGCCTGCCATTGACTATAATGGCAAAATTGTAATTTTGCAGAAAAAGCTTTTTTGAAGGTTTTAGTTTTATTTTTGGGCCGATCCCATTTGCACGCCGCTGCCCTATGCTTAAATGACCAAGATCGGCCAAAAACAAAAAGTTATTTTTTGTTATTTTGAAACTGTTTTCCATGCCAATAGCCATATATTTGGCCATTGGCATGCTTTCCACATTATATACACCCTTTATTTGGAGCTGTCATGGCTCCGTTTTGTAGTTTGCAGAAATGTCCTCAGTTACTAACCAAGTACATTTCTGCAGGTTACACTAATCCTGCTCAGATGTCTGCCAGCTTCCTGGATTGCTAATTCACCTCATTTGCATGTTTTTCACCTGCAAATGGGGTAATTAGGATACAGGAGCTGTGTCCATGCAGGAATAGTACAGGAGCACTCGTGCATGTCCCGGGAGCTTGTTCCTGGCTCTCTAGGTGGCCATATTGCCTCCAGCAGCTCTTGCACTATTCCTGCACTCCATGCAGAGCTTGCTGAATCCTGGGGAATGAATATGTTGTAGTAAATAGAAATACTCACTGAAGAAGTGATTAGCTACAGAGGGTAATAACTTCCCATCTCGAGTAGAGAATGTAGAATGTATGTGGGGTTATGTGTATGTACATATGTACAGAATTTATTCTGAAGTGTAGAAGTTGGAGTAATGGATAGTGGAAATGGGGGTTTTGAGAGAAGGAGCTCATATGTGTGTGTAGGAGATGAATTCCTGATGGTAGGATGGCCATTACCGCACTTGCAATTGCACATACAAGTTTTATGATGCATAAAGGAAAGACACCTATATGCAATGGTGAAGTTATTAGTGGCATTGCAAGCCCCTGCAGTTAAATAGGTGAAGTAGAGATACACAGTTATAACAGTGACTGGATATGCAGACCTCAACACCTGAATAGGCATGCTTGCTTCCTCTGGCAGGTCAGTATATTCTTATACTTAATTATGTACTGAAAAACAGAAAGTAGGAAAAAACATAGTGATGCCAATGAACATTATTCATTGCTAAAAGCAATTTTCAATTACTTATCCAAACTGAAAAACATGCTGTCTCTTTCTAACAAAAGTTACCATCATCATCACAGTGCTCATAGCAATATAGATTTTGACACACTATAGCAAGCACATTTCCAACAGAGATTATTACAGTGTTCTACACAGTGGAAATGAGTCCTGTGGCTGGTGTGCTAAGAGAACATAGGCCAGGGGAAGGTGGGATGCAGAATGGAGATATGTATATTATCTGAAGGAGGTATTAGTAACAACTTGCAGGCTGTAGTATAGACAACACAGGAAGGGGAGAATGAAAATGTGGACATACAGGGCATAGGTTGAGCCAGCAGTAGTTCACCTGATGTATTAATGAATGTCAGAAATTGCCTGAGTATCTATGCAAATTGGCAATATACAGCTACAGGAACAAGGTCATTATATGCCACTCTACAGTGCAAGAAAGTTCAATAAGCCACTTTTGATTTTCATAGGAGCACAAGATCATAGGACGTTACTAGGCTAATGGCCCTAGGGCCCTTACAAGCCTAGCCAAGTTCTATCCTTATTTCCACAATCAGCACCTACTGCCCCTGTCCAAGGGGGCACATGTGGAACCCTCGGGGTGAATTTATGGTTACCCATCCAATCATCCAGATTGCATTTGAAGAGGTCCAGTGAGGTGCTCTGTTTGACATAAAGTTGGAGTCTGTTCCTAAGGTGTGGTAACCTCTGGGAGACAAATCTGTCCCTCAAGCAAGTTCTATTAATATCACATTTCCAACAAAACATGGTCAGAGATTGCCTTGTATGCAAGGCAGAGATCACCTCTGAGTAGTCTGTATGAAACAGAATGAAGTGCCAGTGATTTCAGATGATCCACCTAGGACAGATGCTAAAGACCTAGAATTTTCCTTGTGAGGAACCTTTGTGGTTTCTCCAATTGCTGCAGATGCTTGGAATGGTACATACCAAAAGGGGCATTGCACTCAATTATTGGCTTGATGACGGAAGAGTACAGGGAGGTTATAACTTCTTTTTTTTTCTGGAGGCAATGCCCTTACTTATGAGATGAGCAATAGAGAATGCCTTTCTTACCACTGTGGAGACATGGTGGACAAGGTTGAGGTTGCTGTCAACCTTAGTGCCCAGGCCTCTCACCACTGAGTGCATTCTTAAGGTGCTATTGATGCAGTAGTTAACAGGAACATTGCCCTTACCAAAAGGGATGATAATACATGTTTTGCATTGAGTTTAAGGCCATGACTTTGGCACCAATCATTTGTTTGTATAAGACCCTCTTGTAGGATGTTGACATCATTTGGAGATTCTATGAATGCTCCCAGTTTGCAGTCATCAGCAAACTTTGTCAGCCATAGACCTTTAGTTTTTTGCTTGTACTTAGGAGAAATAAATTCCAAACAGTAGAGGTCCCAGGACTGATCCCTGTGGAACACCACTGATTACGGATCTGCTGTTAGAGGTGGATTCCCCTGTTTTGACTATATGGGTTCTATCAGTGAGCCAGTTAGTGACACATCTAATGATATAAGGGTTGATTTTTATTTATTTAATATTTATTTACTGGGAAAGTCTGACTTGGAACAAATCCAATTTTCAGCAGATGCCCAGGGAGAAATGCTCCAGATGTATGTCTTTGTAAAGTGGGAGGAAATTGGAGTACCCAGAGAAAACCCACACAAATGCAGGTAGGGCATGCAGACTCCACACAGAAGGCACTCCAGCCAAGAATT
>NC_056731.1:1197208365-1197305865 GCF_019279795.1 Protopterus annectens | reverse complement strand
CTTGAGCACACTCCTGTACATGTTTGTATAGGGCATTTTTGTCGTTGTGTTTCCTTATGTCATAAAAATGCTCGTAAATCCGCCTTTTCAGGCGTCTTTCTGTTTTCCCCTATATAAAAGGCACTGCATGCCTCACAGGATACTAAATATACTAAACCACTGGAGTTGCAATTACTGTGACAGGTACCATTAACATATTTATTCCTGCTTTTAATAAACACCCTATCAGTGTTTGCTACATATTTGCACTGTGCACATGCCCCACATTTGTATGTACCAGGCCTCCTAGCCCTCTAAGCAGTATTCCTTTTTTCCAATAATTATTTTAGATTAACCCCTTTTTTAAAAACAATATTTAAAGGCTTGTGTTCCATCCCCTTTAAATCAGTAAGGGAGGTGAATCTATCCCACTCCTTTTTAACCAACTCAATCACCCGGTGTGAATCACTACTGTATTCCAAAATGAATACCCTATGAAACTTCTCACCATTAGTTTTACCATTGTTAGGTGTAAATTCAATACCTTTACCCAAAAGGGGCCTTAATCTTGTCGTCCGCTGACTTTTAATATATAAAATAGTGTCATTCAATAATTCATCCAGGCAGCCCCTTTACAAAAAAAGTTTTCTAATAAAAAGACATTCTTCATCAAAATCCTCATCTGAAGAAGTGAGCCTGCTGGCTCTAATCAATTGCCCCTTGAAAATGCTTTTCCTCTGCGAATATGGATGAGCGCTCTCAAAATGAAGATATGGATTGGAGAATGTCCCCTTTCAGAAAACTTTTGACTTAATACCACCATTTATTTTGATATTACTCACATCCAAAAAATCGACCTTGTCAAAAGAAACATTACTAGTGAAATGTAAAAAGGATGTGGTGGTATTAAGATACTCCAAAAATTCAACTAATTTCTCCTTTGAATCATTCCAAAAAATAAAAATATCATCCAAGAAGTGCCTGCATAAAATCCAATGATCGCAAAATCTAGAACTAAAAATATATTGTTTTTCCCACCAGGCTAAAATGATGTTGGCATAATTTGGTGCGCAATTAGCACCCATAGCTACCCCCCCCCCCACTTGGTGGAAGTATTCAGCACCATAGTAGATGAAATTATTTTTCAAAACCATGTCCATAAGGTTAAGAATAACCTGCAATTCATCACTAGAAATCTAGAAATACTGGTTTTATCCACCAAAGCAGCTTCAAGCCATGCTAGCCCCTCTTCTTGAGGAATAACTGTAAATAAATCTTTGATATCCACTGTTACAAAAATGGTATTGTCATAGGTCATGTTCATATCAATACCCTGAAGGAATTCCCCAAGAATCTTTTAAGATTGTTTTCTCCATGTTCCAAAATTTTTTCAACTTCATCAGCCGACACTATAGGTCTGAGAGGGGCATTAATCTGGTTTTTGTGGACCTTGGGGATCCCAAACATAGTGGATATCCTGGGTTGGGAAACATGTAAAAATCTAAATGTTTCTATGTTGATTAATCCTTCCAACAACAAATTAATGAGGGCCACTTCCATCTTCCTGTAGGCCACATGGATCTCATTTTTGGAAACCCTATTGTAAGTAGATTGGTCTCCCAGAATTTCATTCATCTTCCCTTCATAGATCACCTGGTCCATAAGTACCATACCCCCTCCCTTATCAGGTTTCAAAACCCTAATCTGTGAATTTTGCTGAAGTTCACCTAATATATTTCTCTCGTTAGTATTTAAGTTGTATTTTTTAGTTTTACCTACAACCTTTCTTAGTTCCTTCTCCACTATAACCTCAACATTTTTCAGCTGGGGGTGTATAGGTGGGTTGTATTCACTTTTGCATCTTAGGCAAGTCTGTGTGTCCATTTTAGCTTGTCCATGAAACATAACTTCCAGTAACAGCCTGGTAATGTCATATTTTTTTGTATGGCACAAATTTAAAACCTCTCGAAAGTAAACTGAAATGGTCAACAGTTAATTTGATGCCAGTATAATTAAAAATGTTATAATTCCTATATGTGAATGTATTATTTTCACTAGTGATTTCATCCAAACATTGTATATGATTTTTTATTATGTAGGAATGTTCATATATTTTATACATATTTCATACAAACACTGCAATATTTATATATTTTATATTATACATTATATATTACAGATTATATTTAATACGTTATTTATTTATTTGTTTATATACAATTACATCACATATAGTTTACATTTTTATATACATAATAACAATTTTTAGTCTATAGACATATACTTTTGGCATGGTTATACAATTGAATGAGGTATTTTGGTCAGAATATACAAATATGTACACATACATACGTTTTTATATACAATTTTAGACATAAATACTACATACAAACACAATAAACATTGGTACACATACACCTTTTATTTAATTGAATGTTGTATTGCAAGTGATGTTCTTAATTGAAGGAGGTGTGGTTTTAAATATTTATATAAAAAGGGAGTGGATTGTGTTAATCTATTTACACTCTGATGATGCCCAACAATGCTAGTGGGTGAAAGCGCTAAGTGTTTTTATCTGTACAACTGCATGGGTCAATAAAAGCGTTTTTACAGTTGTGGTGCTGGTTGGTTTGTTGGATTACTAGTCTATCCGTGTATGTATTCAACTTAGTGAAATTGATGTTTCATCATCCCTCGATGTCCCCCTCCCCTCTGAGGTTGATAATAATATTGCGGGGCCCTCTGGTTCATTAATCTTTCTGAACGTCGGAGAGGGGGATATTCTAAAGGGTCCAATTGGCTATCCACATCAACCACCTCTTCTTCATCTACAATATCTCCAAACTCAGCATTCACTTCATTCCTCTCTCAACCCTTACTACTTTTACTAGGTGCCGGGTAGCATTGCCTTTCTTTGTACTCCAAAATATCCCTGTTCAGTTTCTTAATCTTCCTATTAATATTAATTGAACATGACTCATCTATCTTATCCATCATCACAAAATATTTACTTTTCTCCACTCCAACAGTATGTAATAAATCATTGGTAATACAGTTGTTTAAATGTTCTATAACAGTGGTGAGTTCATCCATTTTAATTTCATTATGTTTAATGACAATTTTGACTACATCGAGCCCACATCTGTTAAAACTCTCCACAAGATCAATGTAAAAAACAGAACTGTTGTCAATGTTGTTGGGGAATTTAATCACTCTTAGCCCTTTGGGGACAATGCCCCTTCTCAAGCACTGCCCTAGGTACTCGTTGTCAATTTTAAGAGCCTTAAATTTCCCCAACACATCGGCTAACTTAATATTATTTCTGTATGCATCATTGTTAGCCTTACTATTATAACAGCATTACTCACACCCATATCAAAATTAATATTGAAATTAGTGTTAAGCCATTCAGAGAAGTTTCTTCTCTGTTGAGTCCCTGGTGCCGCTTTTAAATAGTTAAAGTCACCTTTGCTCCTTTGATTTGAAACCTTTCCGTTGGTGCCATTATTTCTGTTGGTATCAGCCCTGGTAGCACCATTCTCGGTTTGCGTAGAAAATAGTTGAGGAGTGCCTAAAATGTTAAACGAGTCCTTGTCCTTAGGTCTACTAGTTCCATTTTCGTCGTTAGTGTCAGCAACAGTTCCAACAGCTCTGGTCAAACATTCACCATTACAGAATGCTTCCTCGTTACCCGGAAGAGATGAATTCAGAACGGTAACCAGTTTAGAACTAATGGGTGTCAGCAGGTCCACAAGTTGCGAAAGCTGCCCAATAAGCTTTCGAGTCTCACCAAGGTCGTCCCTACGGTCCCTTGGAGATTATGGTATGGAGACAGAATCTTCCATTCCCCAGTAAGCAACCAAAACCAAGAAAAAAGGGGAACAAAAACTCCAACCAAAACGAAATAACCAAACAAAGGAGTTTGGAAAAAACAAAGTCACCAACCACGAAAGAAATAAATCACGAAGGAAATATTTATTAAATCTGACAATACACAATGCGTTTTCATCCACAAGACTTCATCAGATAACCCAATCCACCAGTTTAAAATCCTTAAATCCGTCATTAAATTAAAAAAATAAACCAATGAATGCCTAACATCAATTAATAAAGCAAATAAAGGTATGTGTACAAGAACAATGAACCACAGATAAATTTAAAAACATGATAAAAAATACATATTTAGTACATAATTAATAATGAATGTCAAAGTAGTAGATGTATGTATATAAAAATGTATAAATATATATATAGTTATAAATAATCACCTTATAATATACTTAAAAAGATAAATAAATAAAAACATATACAATGCTACCCTCTAGTGGCTAAAGACTAGAAAAACAAAACACTTTTTATAATTTATCTGCTCTTAACTTCAGTAATGGTGCAAGTGAAATATGTTTTTTGTCTTAGTGTATATGAGATGATACACTAAGACAAAAAAGAGATGCTAGCGTCACGGTATATGGAAGTTAAAAGGTCCATTAGTACATCAATATTAAATACGTCTTGGTAGAAACAAACCACAAACCACTGATAAGCATTCTTAAGAAGTCCTTATATACAGCATCACTGAAAAATGAATGATATAATTCTACAGTCACTTATGGCCAAAGAGAAGTTGAAACTCTTTCAAAAGTGTACCAAGTGCGATTTAGATATGAGAATGCATTGAAATATGACAATTAATGCTGGCCAGTGCAAAAGATTGCTATAAAGAAGGAAACACAGCCTCACTATCCATTTAATGAAGAAATAAGTCAAAAGTGAGCTCATCAGTTCTAAAGGATCAAAAATGACTTCCAGGAGCCACCAAGAAGCTCACAACATAGAGCATACAAGGTCTGAGATCTAAAGCAGATGGAATACTAGTAATTAATCAGATACGGAAAATAAAGGTTAGCAGGAATAAATGAGACACATTTGAGAATCCAGAACTGCAATGGAAGAGCTTTTGATGTATTGTATTGGCTAAGTATGTCAATGTGAATTAATAAGAGATTCACGACTGCACTCTGTATACAGTGTATATCATAGCAATAATCCATACAAGTGTCAATCACTTATTTAATGTAGTGAAAACCATGGTGAGAGTCTTGGAATGATTTGTTTCACTTTAGCAACCATGTGCATCTGATCCATGCAGACTATTATTCAAAGTTTTCCTAGGTCATGAAGTTACTGCATGCTACAAGAGCTGGAGTACTAATGTACTAGGTGTCATGTTGTGGAGATAAGGAATACCTGACAAGAGTAGCTAAGATAATGATCCACAGTATGCACGTAAGGAATTTCAGCGAAGTTGGAATTTCAATATATGACTCTAGTCTGAACCATCTATATTCCTACGGTTAAGGTGAGAGAGCAGTTCAAAACTAAAAAATCTCACAAAGAAAGCAAAGAGCAGTAAAAGTGACAGACGTCTATCCAGTATGCTAAGATGCAGAAATACTCCCTCAAAACATATATTTCTATTACCAATACTATTGGCAGGTCACAGATTATTTTTTTTTGGGGGGGGGGGCTGCAAAACTGTACTCATTTGCCATATGTTTAATATTGTTTACCACTATTTAATTTGAACCAAACCAAAAAATATCCACACAACCAGGCAGAGGTCAGAAAATACAAAGATTCACAGCACCAAAGAAATAATCTAACCACCACGACTGTTAGTCCATAAAATCTCCACAGGCTTTACTGTAAAATAAAAAGGTAAGCACTTTCATGGTGTACCCACCACTTCTTCAGACCATATAAATACCATAAATGACAAGCCAGATTATATAAAGAATTTTAAAATCTAGAAGACCAACCGTCATGTTGCAAACCATGTTACATCATAACTGGTCAACAAATCAAATCCAGAACTCAAACAAAAACTATTAAAACACCTATATAACTAGTAGCCAGTCAACAAACAGATACCAGTACACACCTACTTGCATACATAGTCTCATTCACTTCAATGTTTAAAGGGATGGGACTTCAACACATGTTTTAAAGAAACTTGTTCATTTAACCATATTTGAATAAGTGCTTATAGCTGCAAAATACACTTTAATTATTTAGATCCCACCCCATAAACTTTCAAAAAGTAGCTCCAGTACTAAAAACCTAAAAATATGCTGTTCTCCATAACTATGAACATGTTCTGCAAGAGCTCTGGTGTTCTTATTATGTCAGATGTCACTCAAATGTTCTAATATTCTTTAAAACTATTGATTAGTTTTTCCAATATAGAATGCACTGCACCTAACACAGCTAGCATAGTAAACTAAATCCTTACTTTTACAGTCTGCATAAAACTCAAGGTGTATCTTAGAGCCTGTAGCAGAATGTACAAAAGATGTGTAGCTCCGGATATACTTACATGCTGCAGCAAAAGGTGCCTTTCCTTTCAGATAATGGCCTCATAACATTTAATTCATTCCTATAACAAAGCTGTCTTCATAATGAATAATTATTCCTAAAGCTAAAGTGTGGTGTATTATTAAGTACCCTTCTTAATTCTGGATTAGCCATTAACAGTGGCCAATTATTTTTCACTATGTCACATGTGATATTAATGTCACTGGAATATGTAAAGATCAACCTATTCTCAACACTGGATTTGTCTACACTATGACTGCCAGTAACTTTCTCAGAGAAAAAGGTCTCCCTTATGTTCCCCTGAGTCTATGGACTTCCTCAATAGTGTGTTGTCAAAAGTCTAATTATCATTTTTGTCACATCCCACTTGAGGGTAGTGGCTTTTTTGGGGAAGCTTACTGGTCCATTTTGGGCAAATGATTTTTAACTGATTATTTTATGAAGTTTTATTCTGTTATTTGTCTGAAGAAGTTTTGTATGTTACAAAACGAAAGCGCTAACACTTTAATAAATTACAGCTGGCAGTCTCATCTTGTTCTTGGATCTATTTTTAACCAATATCAGAGCAAATTGCCATTTTGGGTTTATCTGCAAAAATTCAAGTAAGTATTCTTGTAGTTTATACACTGGACTCTATCCTGTTTGTGAGAAAGATAATTGTTATGAATAATTACAAGCTGTAATCAAGTTCATCAAGAAGGAAGACCTGGTTATATTAGCCAGGGAATCTAATGTTCAAATACATACAAAGCACGATAGCTGGGAAACAGTCCTTGGCCTCTTGGTAATAAGCATCTAAATGAGAATGGACTTTGCTTTCTTTCTTTTGCAAACCATAAGAAGCCAAAGTTCTGCAACACTTGGTTCCATCATGGAAAAACACCACCATTGTCCTGGATACCCAATAACAACATGGACAAGAGCATGCTAGATTATTTTCTAATATCCAAATGTTACCATAGCTCAATACGTAATGCTCCTGTGTCTGAAGGGACAGACATCGACTTTGATCATTATCTACTGAGAGCATTTTTATGCACTTTTATTAAATCATCATATTTTAAGATGCAACCTTAGTTTGCATACATTAATAAAAAATTGTATGAACGGTTTCCATAATTATTGTCATGCAGTATACACATGCTTTCTAACCCTTTTTATTCATTCCAGCATTGCATAAATTGCTGACTTCCTGCCTTCCCTTCAGCTCACATTTTCTCGTGAGCATTACTCTGTATGTATTGTTCCCAAAAATTCCTTTCATTTCTTTGAAATTTGACCCTGTTATAATATTAAAAACTTCAATTACTGTTTGTTTAAACTTTGATTTCAGTTTTCTAGTATTTATTTTTTTTTTTGGCAGCCTATACCATTAAGCTTTGTAAGGCTTTAATATGTCTAGGCAATTCCAATTCTATATCCTAGCTCAAAAGTATCATTTTCCTAACTTGTTCCCCAAACATTTCTGTCAAAATACTCTGTAGAGATTTTTTTTAGAATCCGCCAACTCATTGCATCACCAAAAAACATGTTGCCAGTTACCTCTCCTTTCCCATCATATCTTCAATATTTGCTATTTCAGGAAGACTCTTCTGAAGAATCTATCTTCCCCCTCTCTCTTACGAGTTACAGCCAACACCTAGAGTGAACCTATGTACAGCCATTAATATTCAGAGAGTTCCATGGCAAAAGTGGGAATGGAAGTAATTTGCTAGGTCTTTCTTAAGAATCATACAGACACACACACACATCTATGGACAAGTTAGAGTAAACAATCCATCTACTGCATGTCTTTGGAATGTGGGAGGAAGTCTACTCAGGGAATAAAAATAACTATGCAAACACTTCCATGCTAAACTCCTAAACCTTCTGGACTTTGTTGAATTCTTGAAAGCCCTACAGATTGTCTCTCTCTTTTCCCAGCCTATCAACCCTATTAAGAGAAAACAAATCTAATTTCAGGGGAAAATCAAAACTGCCTTACAACCATACACAATCATAGGAATCAAAGGCAATAAAAACAAGTTTACAGACATGATGAATACAGTAATAGAAATGGCAAAGCCCACTGTGAGATGAAGAACCCAGAAATGGATGACAATGCATAATCTTGACTCAGCAGACAAAACAGAAAGAAAGAAAGCTAAGGGACAATACCTTGTATGACTTTCTAAATAGATCAAAAAAGTCTGAGGAAAGACAAAATCAATGCTAGAAGAAGAAAGCCAAAGAAATTCAAGAAGGCAGACAAAATCATGATGAGCACAGACTGTATAATACCTTACAAGGCCTTATGAGAAAGTACCCACAGGATATAGCCATCAAATGTGTAAATGGCTCTGTTCTCAAAAAAAAAATGAAGAAAACCTAGAGAAGTGGTGTACACAGTTTATGAGACGTCTGAACCACCTACCACCAATAGATTTTGAGAGCGGCTTACTTAAGCTTTTACATGGGACAACTATAATCAGCTCAGGCCTACCAACAAAACATGAAATTAGAACCTCTATAAATCAACTAAAAAAGGCAAGCAGAGGTGATAACATTCTGGATGAAGGTCTAAAAGCTGGTGGTACTACAATTGTTGGATTATTTATATAATTTGGGCAAACACATATGAGAACCTAAAACCATACCAACAGAATGGAAAAATTCAGTTAACATACCAACTTACAAAAAAGAGTGACAGGCTACCTTTCCAGAACTATTGGGGGCATTAGCCTTTTATCAACAGCTTGTAAAACTTTCAAGTCAATTATACTTATCTGATTAATTGTGAACAGAGAAAAGGAATACATAGAGTGCTAAAGCCAGCTTCAGCCCTGCCTGTGACTGTGTGGATAGCTTGTTTCTTTTATGACAGCTGACAGAAACAAAAGGCTGCATGTAAATCAAACCACAGCCATACCTCTCAACTCTCCAGATTGTTGCAGAATGTCCATATTTGTGCTTCATCTTTTTTGCCTGTTCCTTGTAAAATTTGTAATTTTCTGGCAAATCAATGAGGACTGAAGTCACTAATGACATACATTTGAGTTTCAGACTTCATTTCCTTCAGAAAATGCATGCTAGCACACATCCTGTTATTCTAGCAACTTTCTATGTTTAAAAGAGCAAATCTGTCCATATTTTTAGACCTTTGTCCCCCATTATTTTAGGTTTTGCCCCAATTTTTGTGATAAGAGGTTGAGATGTATGGCAACAGCCGTGATTCCTGTTAACTTCTCAACTGCTTTCAACAATGTGGATAGAAAATCATTACAGAATATATTCCGAAAAATTAACAGATAAGTTACTAAGTATCATACAAAACATTTGCAATAATGCTCACAGCCAAGTCAACTTATACTCACAACTATCAGAGCTACTCACAGTCAAGGCTGGCATAATCAAGGATATGTACACGTACCAATGCTAATCAATACAGCATTAGACTGGACTATTCAAAAGAGCTTGGTAAACCCTTTCTTGGCCACCAAACCAATGTCGGTTTTTAACTCAACAATCTAGCTATGCTGGTAATACTGTAATGCAGAAATTCAACGAATGTTAAATTTATTACAGGTCAATGCTGAACAATTTGGGCTAGAATCAATACATCCAAAATAAAAGGACAACTGACATTCAGAAACCTCAGCTGATATTATAAGCAGAGAGAGCAAACAAACAAAAGATTACAAATATGTTCACTCTCGCATGCACCCAAACAGGAAATATGATGATATGATGAAACTAATACTGTGCTGGGAACTTTTTGGAGCATGATGTACTTTGATCCTACTTATCACTGTTCAGGTTATTTACTTTATTTAACTTTTATTTGTACATTTTACCTATTTTATATTCAGCATTTTATTTCTTCTATGATGTCATATTTACTATTAGTATTACTACTTTGGAGATTTACTTCATGGACTTCCACTGAAAAGGGAACACTTATTGCCCAGTCAGGCCTACAAGTACAGCCACCACAGCTTTTAACAAACTAAAAATAAATTACTGGAACAAAAGAAGTATTGCAATCCAAAACCTAGAATGTTTTGAAATGTGCTGCCTCAAATGGAATCTAAAAATCAGTCTGTAAGATCACCAGAAAAGCAATATACTAGCAAGATGTAGTCAACTTATTATAAAACAAGAACTAAAAAAGATTTTAGGGTCTGAATTGAGAGATGATAAAATCAGTGAGAAAAGGAGTATTCCTGGAACTGAATTCATCCTCAAATCTTGGTGAGTACCTTCGATTAGTAGACCCTGTTTCCACAAAAATCTCACCTGGATGACACTGATATGTAGACTATATTATATTGCATATATCATGGACAGAGGTAGATTAAAAAAATAAAAATAGACAGCCCAACCCCTGGTATGTGTACTAGTGCCAGGACTGGAAAGATGACACTGCAAAAATCTCAAGACATGGAAATATTCCTACAAGGGGGTTAGGCCAGACTCAGAGGGAGGATGCCCCCCCTGCTGTAGAAGGTAACAGAAGTCCACAAAAGCTGACAGCCAAAAAAAGAGCTACAGATGTGATAGAATGGACTACTAAGGATAAAGAAGTCCAGAATTTCAAGATAGAAGATATTCAAAAGATTAAGAGATAAATTAGAGGAAAGAAAAATACTTGCACAAGATAAACTGTGAAAAGCTTCAAATGCAAATGTGCGTTCATTATTACAATAGACCCATAAAAAACACTACATAGATAAAGATACTTTGGGGCGCTTGGAAAAAGAATCAGCAGAGGAAGTGCAAAAATATAAACAACAAAACCAAAACCTAGAAATTTTTGAAAGCTATAAAAAAGAAACATGAACATGGTAAAGGAAAAAGAGAACCAATATGCTGCAATATTTATGCAAAGGAGAAAGCCAAACTAATTCACACAAAAAAGAACCTCTAAATATATTTGAAGAGGAATACAGACAAAGGCACCCAGATAAGGAAAATTTCACAACGCAAAAAATACAAAAAGAAAAATCTGTGGTATCCCTCTAAGTCTCAGAAAACCCAATATGCAACCTATAATGGGTCAAAAACAAACCAAGAAGAAACTTTCCTGTGTGAACTGTGTGAAGTTCATTCCTTGAAATATGTTATGCACCTAGTTCACCAATAAAAATCGAACTGTAAAATATGTACTACAGAATAATAAAATAGAAAAATAGGCAGTCCACAGTTGAGTTAAAATATTTTTGTTTCAATAACTCAACTGTGCACTACCTACTATTTTTTCTTTTATTATTTTGTAGTACATATTTTACAGTTCAATTCTTATTTTTTATTAGTCAGCTATGTGAAGAACATATTTCAAGGAGAGAATTTCACACCCTCCACAATGCAAAAAATAAGATCACAAACAGGGAATGTAGAATAAGAAGTTATGTACCTACCATAACGTTCCATGTTAGTTGTCTTCTCTCGCCTTCTTTCTTGCTTGATGGGTTCGGAGCCGATCCCTCGGCTCCGACTCGGCACTTGCTTTAGCTCGAGAACTCCTTTTACCAGCTCGAGGCAGCCCCATATCCCATGATGCAAGGCAGGAAGTACCCAGATCTCGTTTGTTGACAAAGGGCAATAACACCAAGCATAAAATACTTCCCAAGGAAGAAGAAACTTACAGATGGAAAAAGGACCAGGTCTGAATGGTCTTTAGCATAATAGTTTCTTATACAAGGTCTGTCCAGGCCAGGGGGAAGGAGGGAGGGTCGCAAGAAAGAAGGCGAGAGAAGACAACTAACATGGAACGTTATGGTAGGTACATAACTTCTTAATGTTAAGTTGTCAATCTCGCCTTCATTCTTGCTTGATGGGACCGCGTCCCTAGCACCTCTATCCTGGGTGGCTCAATGGAACAAACTCTTGAGGACTGTAGAGCCAAAACTGGCTCTGTCCCTGGAGGCCAAGTCCAATTTGTAATGGGAAACAAAAGTGTGAGGAGTGGCCCAAGTGGCCGCTGCACAAATAGTGTCCAAAGGTAGTCTAGCTTGAAAAGCTGTAGAAGTAGCTAAACTCCTAGTTGAATGTGCTTTAGGTTTTGAGCACAGCTGTTTTCCCCTGATCGTATAAATTTCAGTGATGACCGAAGAAAGCCATCTGGACAAAGTCACTTTAGAAACAGGTAGGCCTTTTTTATTATCCGCATAGGAAACAAAAAGTTGATCAGATTTTCTAAATTTTTTTGTTCTGTCCAAATAATATCTGAGCTGACGGTGGACGTCAAGATAATGTAGCTTTTGTTCAGCTCTATCTGAATAGTTAGGAAAAAATACTGGAAGATCAATGGATTGATTCAGATTGTTTTTTGAAGCGACCTTAGGTAAAAAGGATGGATTAGTTCTCAAGGATACTCTGTCTTTGTGAAAAATCAAATAGGGGGGTCGAACTGAAAGAGCATGAAGTTCAGACACCCTCCTGGCAGATGTAATAGCCACTAGGAATAACGTTTTCCAAGAAAGATATTTCAGGGAACAAGAAACAGCTGGCTCGAAGGGGGGAAGAATCAAGGATGTCAGCACTAAATTTAGATCCCACTGAGGAGGAGGATTCCTGATTGGAGGCTTTAGTAGGAAAATTCCTTTCAAGAAGGCCCTGCAGAGCCTATGGGACATAATATTATGATCTGCTATCCCGACATGAAAATTAGAAATAGCAGCCAACTGAACTCTGACTGTTGAAGAAGAGGAGCCTGCATGAAAAATCTCTGCTAAAAAGTCCAGAACTGCCTGAACAGGGGCAGTAAAAGGATCAATATTTTGGGCCTTAGCCCAATAAGAGAAACGTCTCCATTTGCTTGTGTAAATCCTCCTGGTAGAGGATTTTAGTGAAGCTACTATGATATCTCTAACTGGGTTAGAGATCAAAGGAAGCCTGGCTAAGGAAGGAAGTGGAGCAACCATGCTGTGAGGTTGAGAGAAGGGATTGACCGGTGCAGCTGACCGGATTGGTGGATCAGTAGATCTGGCACTGGGTCCAGATGCCACGGCTGCACCAAAAGGTGACGATGGAGGAACGGAACCAAACTTGTCGAGGCCAGTAAGGGGCAATGAGAATCAATTTGGCTCTCAAAGCGGTAGCTTTCTGGATCACCTGAGGGATCAGAGGAAATGGAGGAAGGCATAAAGAAGTCCCTGGGGCCAATCCTGGGTCAGAGCGTCTCTGGGGATGGCCTGATATAGGGAAGAGGCTGAAGAAGTCTGGAGATTTGCTGTTCTGGGGAGTCGCAAGAAGATCGCAACATGGACGACCCCATTCCAGAAAAATCTCTTCCGCTATGGATTGCTTGAGAGACCACTCGTGAGGCATGAGAATAGCTCTGCTCAATCTGTCCGCTATAATGTTGGTTTTCCCAGGGATATGCGTTGCTACCAGAAACCGATGAGAGGAGATCGCCCATTGCCATAGTCTGAGCGCTTCTCGACACAAGGGGTAGGACTTGGTTCCGCCCTGTTTGTTGATATACCAAACTACAGACATGTTGTCTGTGAGGACTGCAATTGTCCCTACGGGAAGAAAGTCGTTGAGGGCTTGCAACGTTAAAAGCACTGCTCTCATCTCCAGGACATTTATGTGCAGATGGTACTCGAGCAGTTGCCACGTCCCATGAACCATCCTGCCCTGATAATGACCCCTACACCAGATCAGGTACGCATCCGTGGTGACAGTGGCTATCGGGACGGAGGTACAAAGCACCTGCCTTGGTGAACCTGAGACGATGTGATCCACCAAGCAAGATGTTCTTTGCATGTTTGTGTCACCAGAATCTGGTGACGCATTGGGAGTTGCTGGTATGACCACTGTGTGACCAGCACCCACTGAAGGAGGCGCATGTAGAATCGAGCCAGGGAAGAAGAGTAATGGCCGCAGCCATGAGACCTAATACCTTTAGAACCATTCTGGCCTGTACCTTCTTGCTGGCCAGAAAGGAAATGAAACCCTGAACAAAAAAAAGGGGGGGGTCTTTTTAAATGGTCCCTGAAACTCTTTTGTTTCTTTTTAAGGGGGGGGGGAAAAGCTGAAAAAAATTTCCCCGGGGGGGAACCCCGTGTTTTAAAATCCTTACTTTTACAGTCTGCATAAAACTCAAGGTGTATCTTAGAGCCTGTAGCAGAATGTACAAAAGATGTGTAGCTCCGGATATACTTACATGCTGCAGCAAAAGGTGCCTTTCCTTTCAGATAATGGCCTCATAACATTTAATTCATTCCTATAACAAAGCTGTCTTCATAATGAATAATTATTCCTAAAGCTAAAGTGTGGTGTATTATTAAGTACCCTTCTTAATTCTGGATTAGCCATTAACAGTGGCCAATTATTTTTCACTATGTCACATGTGATATTAATGTCACTGGAATATGTAAAGATCAACCTATTCTCAACACTGGATTTGTCTACACTATGACTGCCAGTAACTTTCTCAGAGAAAAAGGTCTCCCTTATGTTCCCCTGAGTCTATGGACTTCCTCAATAGTCTGTTCAATGTTATTACTAGCATACCCCTTTCTAAAAATCTCTTGTCTTATTGTTTGAAAAATCTTTTCCATTCCATTAACATCACTATGTAGCCTCATAACTCTAAAAGTAGTTGACCTTTCATAATATTCTTAGTTACATGCCCTGGATGCATACTGCCTTTATGTTGTAATAATGCACTTCTTCTACAAGGCTTCCTATACACCCTAGTGTCAAAGCATCCAAGCATGTCTTTACTAATAGTAACATCCAAAAATTCAATAGTGGAATCTGAATGGATGAGACGAGACTCTCAGGTGTAATTTATTAAAGTGCTAGCGCTTTCGTTTTGTAACATACAAAACTTCACCAGAGAAATAACAAAATAAAAACTTCTTCCTAAAATAATCAATTAAAAATCATGTGTCAAACACGCACCAGTAAGTTTCCCCAAAAAAGCCACTACCCTCAAGTGGGATGTGACAAAAATAACAATTAGAGTCTATTAAGGTTCGACATGTTCCAAAGGGTCTCTGAATGTGGCGTTATCCGACGGAGATGGAGATGAGAAATTAATGATGAGAATAAATGTATTGGATAACCCCATTACTACTCATCCAGAATTGTGTCATCATATTTTAGAATATGCCTGGGTTTTTAATAGTATCGAACATAAGATGCAATCTATAAAGAAGACTAAAAGTAAAAAACTAAAAAGAGACTGAATAGCATATCAGAGTGGACAAGCTTGTCCGAGACTACTTAGCGTGCAAGTGTGGGGCGAGTGAAGACTGAGGAACAACAACTTTGCTTTTGAGAACAATAATAATATTGAAGCTATTATGTATCTGACAGACAACAGCAATCAGCAAGACATCAATAACAGGGCTAATGGATCCCACCCTTTAGGGGAACCCTCATCAAGAAGATCCGAAAGAATCAGAAACCAGAACAATTTGAACAGCCACAGGGGAGGAGGGAAATGAGCATGCCCTCTCTGAGGAACCTATCCAATTCATCTTTTCGTTACCAGCCCCAGAGCCAGAACTAATCATGCTCCAACCAGAATCAGAGGAGGAGATGAATGAAATTATTACTCTAGCGAAGACGGTTAATGAGATAAACCATAAACTAGTGCAGATATTAGTCGGGAATAGAGGTGATTTTAAGATTTATAATTCTTCCTGCACATATATTGATGAAAGCAGTTTGTAACTATTCTCAAGAGGTTTTTCCTTCATCCTCAATTCAACAGCGAATATAACAGAGACCATAATTGATTTAAACTTATACCTAATAAAACTGGCGTTCCTTTTTAATCAAACACACAAGTGTAAAACATTTTTAATCCACCACTGCATCCTTTGATAGCTTTGTATGAAAGAGTTTGTGAAAAACGTTAAGTAACAATCAGAGAATCAAAACACGGAATATGACCAGGGATGAAATGGATTGTATTATATTTTTGAGAGGACAGAATATTCTTATCATGACTCCAGACAAGGGTGGTGGTTTGGTGCTAATGGATATTATGGGTTACAACAATAGAATTCTCACTATCTTACAAGGACAAGCATATGTGAAATCCAGTATCAATAAGCTCAATATAGCTTATTGGAACATTGGAATACAAAAAGGATATGTTTATTGATGAAAGGATCTCCCTTGAAGAATTTAACTATCTCAATACGCTGGTTTCGAGAACCCCAACTATGTTTGGGGTTGCTAACTTACATAAAAGCATCCAGGAACCACAAATGCACCCAACTGTGGACAGGAGGGGTTCCATCACATATGCTAGTGCAAAGTTCTTGGATTTCAAAATTAAGACATTACTGAATGATGAAGTATATTTGTGTAAAGACTCCTGGCAATTTTTGGAAAGAATCAATCAGATTTCCATGGATATGATGTTCTCGTTATTACTGATGTCAGGGACCTTTACACTGTTATTCCTCATAACGAAGGGGTCTCCTGGTTTGTTGAATACCTCAGGAAGAAAGGAGTGGTACAACAACAAATTAATTTATATGAAGAACTCATGGAAATTATCCTCAAAAACAACTTTATTTGGTTTAATTGAGATTATTTCCTGCACAAAGAAGGGGTAGTCATGGGCTCACAGGTGGTATCTTTATTTGCTAATATTGTCATGCTTGAATGAAAACATCAATATATTTTCAATTGCCCCTTTCATATGAATATGAGGCTGTAGCAACAATATCTTGATAATATTTTTATTGTTTGGAAGGGGAGTGAAGAGGAAATCAGGGACTTCATTGACTATATTAATGGCACTACTATATTTTTGACATTCATGTACAACACGAATCATATTGAATTACATCTGGAAGTTTTGTTAATTAAGGACATCATTAACAAGCAATATTTGTCCCAGATTTATAAGAAGGAAACATATTCTAATACTCATTTACAGTACTCCAGTTTCCCTCCTTACCATCAGAAGAAAGGGATTGTCAAAGGGCTTGATTACTATTAACCATCATTTTAAGGAAGAACGAGAACTTATGAAGAATGTGTTTCTCAGAGGGGGTTATCCAACAACACTGGTCAATGACGTGGTCCATGAGGTTGCCCAGAAAAGGAGAAGTGGACATTTTGTCCCATTATTGAATGAACTGATTCAATCGTGTCCTGACCATCAACAGGAGCAATCTTGTATTTCCTCACCTTATTCTATTTCATTGGTCATTACTTTTGGCCTGGATAGTTCTACCATCAAGTCCATTCTCAACAAATACTGGGGGATTCTGTATGAGGATCAAGATTTAAGAGAAAAAGTGGGTGAGACATCCAAAGCTGTGCTCAGAAAAGGATGTATGCTCAAGAATTTATTGCAGGGGAGACAACCTTATAAAAGGTCTAACCCAGGCATTTATAAATGTGGGAGATGTGCATATTGTAAATGGTTATTAACAGGAGATAGATTTGAAATAAAAGGGGAATAATTTTGATTGACACAAAGATTTGACCGTGAAAGCAAAGCTTTGGTTTAGCACTTTCTGATGTTATTACATCAGAAAGATGGAGCGTAAGTTCCGTGATCGAATTTATGAATATGTATATGATATAAGGAAAGGCAAAAATACCAATGTGCTTTGCAAACATATTTCTGAATATCTTGGGCATTCATTTAAATTTTCAGCTCTGGAACTCATTACATCTGATCACAGAGGTGGCCTGTGGAAATTAAATGTTGAAGCAAGGAAAGTCTACTGGCAGATTTTTTGGAATTCATATTCCTTGCCAGGACTGAATGAATTAGTTACAATAACACCTTTTTTAAAACTCAAAGCACTTAAAATCTGCATAGGTTAATGCACACTTTTTTTACAATATTTTGTATACTTTGGTGACGTAAACTGGATGGTTGAGGTTGCATGGATTCTAATTATCATTTTTGTCACATCCCACTTGAGGGTAGTGGCTTTTTTGGGGAAGCTTACTGGTCCATTTTGGGCAAATGATTTTTAACTGATTATTTTAGGAAGTTTTATTCTGTTATTTGTCTGAAGAAGTTTTGTATGTTACAAAACGAAAGCGCTAACATTTTAATAAATTACAGCTGGCAGTCTCATCTTGTTCTTGGATCTATTTTTAGCCAATATCAGAGCAAATTGCCATTTTGGGTCTATCTGCAAAAATTCAAGTAAGTATTCTTGTAGTTTATACACTGGACTCTATCCTGTTTGTGAGAAAGATAATTGTTATGAATAATTACAAGCTGTAATCAAGTGCAACAAGAAGGAAGACTTGGTTATATTAGCCAGGGAATCTAATGTTCAAATACATACAAAGCACGATAGCTGGGAAACAGTCCTTGGCCTCTTGGTAATCAGCATCTAAATGAGAATGGACTTTGCTTTCTTTCTTTTGCAAACCATAAGAAGCCAAAGTTCTGCAAAACTTGGTTCCATCACGGAAAAACACCACCATTGTCTTGGATACCCAATAACAACATGGACAAGAGCATGCTAGATTATTTTCTAATATCCAAATGTTACCATAGCTCAATACGTAATGCTCCTGTGTCTGAAGGGACAGACATCGACTTTGATCATTATCTATTGAGAGCATTTTTATGCACTTTTATTAAATCATCATATTTTAAGATGCAACCTTAGTTTGCATACATTAATAAAAAATTGTATGAACAGTTTCCATAATTATTGTCATGCAGTATACACATGCTTTCTAACCCTTTTTATTCATTCCAGCATTGCATAAATTGCTGACTTCCTGCCTTCCCTTCAGCTCACATTTTCTCGTAAGCATTACATTGTATGTATTGTTCCCCAAAATTCCTTTCATTTCTTTGAAATTTGACCCTGTTATAATATTAAAAAATAGAAGTTATGTTCTTACCATAACGTTCCATGTTAGTTGTCTTCTTCTCGCCTTCTTCTTGCTGGATGGTTCGGAGCCGACCTCGGCTCCGACTCGGCCACTCTAAATGCTCGAGAGTTGGTTCCACCGGCTCGAGGCTCCCCTTATATCCCACAATGCTAGGCGAGAGTTACCTCAGATCTCGTTTGTAAGCTAACCCCAGCTTATAACAGTAACAGTATAACTGTAAAACAGAATCCACCTCTAACAACAGGAAGAAAGAAGGGTGACCTACATCCTGAACCAAGAAATATGCATAATAGCATATGTCTAAGAAAGAGGTGGTAGAAAGAGAGGTCACAATCACAACTCCTCTAGGTCTGTCCAGGCCACGGGAAGGAGGGTGGGGCTTAAAGAAGAAGGAGAAGAAGACAACTAACATGGAACATTATGGTAAGAACATAACTTCTATATGTTAAGTTGTCTATCTCGCCTTCATTCTTGCTGGATGGGACCGTCCCCTAGCACCTTGTCCCGGGTGACCTAACGGAACAGACTCCTGAGAACAGTGGAACCAAAGTTAGCTCTATGCCTAGAAGCTAAATCCAACTTATAATGAGAAATAAAAGTGTGAGGAGTAGCCCAAGTAGCCGCTGCACAAATGGTGTCAATAGGCAGTCTGTCTTGGAAGGCTAAAGAAGTAGCCAAAGCTCTGGTGGAATGGGCTTTAGGTTTATTAGGCAATTTTGTTGTCTAATTTCATATACCAGGAAATCAAAGATGTTAGCCATCTGGATAAAGATACCTTTGAAACTGAAAGTCCCTTTCTGCTTTCCGCATAGGAGACAAACAGCTGATCAGATTTTCTGAATTGTTTTGTTCTATCCAAGTAGTACCTTAATTGACGATGAACATCCAGGCAGTGTAATTTTGTTCAGACCTATTGGAATACTCTGGAAAAAAGACAGGAGGTCAATGCTTTGGTTTAGATTTGATGTCGAGACCACCTTAGGCAAAAAGGACGGGTTAGTTCGTAAGGATACTCTGTCCTTATGAAACAAAAGATAAGGAGGACGACAACTGAGTGCTTGAAGCTCTGAAACTCTTCTAGCTGATGTAATAGCTACCAGAAAAGAGTTTTCCATGATAACAATTTCAAGGAACAGGAAGCTGCAGGTTCGAAAGGGGAAAGAATCAAAGAAGCAAGAACTAAATTTAGGTCCCAAGGAGAAGGAGGATTTCTTATAGGAGGTCTGAGAAGAAAAACTCCTTTCAAAAGGCTTTGCAAAGTTTGTGGGACATTAGGGCAGATTCAGAAATACCCACATGGAAGTTAGAAATAGCTGCCAATTGAACCTTAAGTGTAGATGGAGATGAACCTGCATGGAAGAGTTCAGCTAGAAAATCAAGGACTAGTTGGATGGAAGCGGTGAAAGGATCTATGTCCTTTCCTTGTGCCCAATATGAGAAGCGTTTCCACTTACTCAAATAAATCTTTCGAGTGGAAGATTTATGGGAAGCTATCAATATATCTCTAACAGAGTGAGATAATTGAGGAAGCCTGGCTATGGTTGGAACTGGAGGAACCAAGCAGTGAGGTTCAGAGAGGGGAGGGAGCGATGAAACTGACCCGACTGATGGATCAAAAGATCTGGAACTAGGTCCAGATTCCACGGTCGCTCAAGAGAAAACGATGTAGAAAGGGGAACCACACTTGTCGAGGCCAGTAAGGAGCAATGAGGATCAAGGATGCCTTCTGAGCGATAGCTTTCTGAATTACTTGAGAGATCAGTGGGAAAGGAGGGAATGCATACAGAAGTCCCGGGCCAAACTTGGACTAGAGCGTCTCTGCTGGGTTGGCCTGGTAAAGGAATAGAGTGAAATATTCTCTGCACTTGCTGTTTTGGGAGTAGCAAAAGATCGCAGCAAGGCTGACCCCACTTGAGAAAAATTTCTCTCACTACAGAGTCTTTCAGAGACCACTCGTGAGGCATGAGAATAGCTCTGCTCAACTTGTCCGCAATATGATTGGACTTCCGGGGATGTCGTTGCTATCAGAAAACGCTGAGAAGAAATCGCCCATTGCCACAGTCTGAGTGCTTCTCGACACGGGGGTATGATCTGGTTCCGCCTTGTTTGTTGATGTACCACACTACAGACATATTGTCTGTCTGGATTGCAATTGTCCCCAAGGGAAGAGAGTCTTGAAGGGCTTGCAACGCTAAAAGCACTGCTCTCATCTCCAGAACATTTATGTGCAAGTGGCATTCGTTGGTTGCCATGTGCCCTGGACTGTCCTGCCCTGATAATGCCCCCCCCACCCGATCAGGGAGGCATCCGTTGTCAGTGTAGCAACCGGAGGAGGTGGAACAAAGGGTCTTCCCGACAGGAGCTGGGGGGAAGACATCCACCACATGAGATGCTTTTTGCACGCCTGCGTGATCACAATGGTGTGAGACATTGGAAGTTCCTGGTATGACCATTGAGTAAAAAGCATCCACTGAAGGATCCGCATGTGGTATCTGGCTAATGGAAGGAGAGGTATGGCCGCTGCCATGATTCCCAACACCTTTAGAACTAACCTGGCTTTGATTCTGCTGTTGTTGAGAAGGAGTGATACCAATTTGTGAATGTCTGATATCCTTTGGTGTGTTAGCCTTGCAGACATGTTTATAGTATCTAGATTTGCGCCTATGTAGGTAATAGTACGACAAGGCGACAAAACAGACTTTTCGCAATTTATTGAAATACCCAGTTTTTGACAAACGCGAAAAGTATAATCTCTGGCTATCAGAAGGAGATGCTTGGTGGGAGCTGTGAGGAGCCAGTCATCCAAATATGGAAACACCTGGAATCCTTGTCGTCTCAGGTGAGAAGCTACCACTGCCATGCATTTGGTAAACACCGGGGGCAGTGGTGAGACCAAAGGGCAGGGCCCTGAACTGAAAATGACTGGTTCCCAGCCTGAAGCGGAGGAATCTTCTGAGCGTCTGTTCATTTTATGTGATAGCACGCATCCCGAAGGTCTATAGAGCACATCCAGTTTCCTTTGCCCAAAAGGGAAGGATGGATTGCAGCGTGGCCATCCGAAATCTTGTTTTCTTGGCTGATTTGTTCAAGACACTGAGATCCAATATCGGTCTCCAGTCCCCTGTTTTCTTTGGGACTAAAAGAACCTTGAGTAGATTCCGGATCCTTGTTGGTCTGCTGGCACTGGCTGAATTGCTCTTTTGCAAGCAGTTTTGAAATTTCCAAAGCTGCTAGATCCCTTTGAGCGGTGGAACATCTGGAAGGGATTTTTGACTGATTTGGAAAGCGAAGAAAGGGGATAGAATAGCCTTCGAAATGATGGACTGTACCCATTTGTCTTGAGTCAGGGATAGCCAGGCTTCTGGGTACAGTGACAATCTTCCCCGACTGCCTCCGAAGATGGGCAGTCGGGCAACACCTCAGGGATGCTGAAAGGGCTTGTCAGGAAGGCTTCCCGATTGCCCTGGTTCTGGACCCCCTGCCCCTAGGGCGGCGCCTACCATTGTTATTCCCACCTCTGCCTTTGGTAGGAAAACGACTCAAAGGCCAGGCGAAGTCCCTTGAGATTGTTTACGGAACCACATCTTTCCACCCTTCTGGCCTTTGGGGTAAGGCCTGGAAGGAGTCGAAAAACGGACTCCGACGGCAGAAAGGGTCTTGCCATCAGTCTCGCACCTAGTCAGGGTTTCTTTCACTTGAGGACCAAAAAGAGATGATCCATCAAAAGGGGAGTTCATGAAAGACGTCTTGAAAGGGTCCGCAAAATTGCATAGCCGCATCCAGGCGTGCCTACGTAAGGCTACACCTGTCCCTGCAGCTCTGCTCGCTCCATCGGCCGCGTAAGAAAGGAGGCGCATGGAGGAGTTGGATATGGAATTAAGGGTAGCCAGCTGCGTGTTGATCTTGTCTTGGAAACCCGCAGCTGTAGGATCCTTTAACATTTCACTCGCTTCCTTGATCAAGTCCCTTTGAAGACGAGTGAAATGGCACAGGTAGTTCAGCTTAACGCATGGTAAATGTCGCTGAGGAGAACATCCGCTTCCCGTACCTATCCATGGACCTAGATTCCTTGTTAGGTGGATGGACAAGTACTGAAGGATCAGCCAGTTCCTTCTTTGTGGCAGCAGCTACCACCATAGCATCCACAGAAACTCCTTTTGATAAAAATTGCTTGTCTGCAGGAGCTGTAATGAACTTAGATGGTCTCCTGGGAGTGGGGTCCACTGAATCAGGAGCCGCCCATGCCTTCTTAGCAACCACCTGCATGAGGGGGTCGAAGGGAGGGGACACCCAGGAGGTGGAAGGACGAGCCAAACGCCTCAAGATACACAGATGCCTCCGAAGGGTTGAGGGTTGGCCAATTTCCCCTCTGTTTCAGGTTCTACAGTATGTCTGCAAATGAGACATCTTCGGAAGGGTAGAGGGGGATCCCTCAGAATCATCCATATCTGTGTCTGACGTGATAGACTCAGGTGAGTCAATGTGTTTCCTCTTACACTTCCTCTTCCGAGGGGCTCTTCTGCCAAATCAGGAGAGGCCTCGAAGAGGATGAAATCCCCACAGGGGCTCCTGAGGAGCTGGCTCTCTGCGGTCCGGGATGAGGGAGTGAGTCGACTTACCCTGAGGCAGTATAGAGGGAGGGGCGGACGGAGCCGACTGTGGAGTAGAGCCAGGCTCTAACACACTCCGCATGACCTCGAATGCACCTCTGTCAGGCAGAGCCAGAGGTCCCTGCTCCGAGGAGCTAAGAACCCCCCTCGGCACCGACAGTGATGGCTCCGAGGCCGATGTCGGAGCCGAACTCACCAGCGCCGAAGCCCCGAGAGGGAGAGGGGGGGTCGGACAAGGGTCCGATGCCACTCACCCCCTCGGAGCCGACAAGGAAGTCCGCCGAGATTCTTCCAAAGAAGAAAACGGAGCGACGACGGAGCCGAAGACAATTGTCTCGGCTCCGACGTATCACAGTCTCGGTTCCGACGACCCGGCTCCGAACTCAAGAGAGTCAAGGAGGAAAATGTTGATGGACCGGGCAGGCATCGACTGATGAGTCGGGCTCTGAAGCATCTGGGCTAGTGCCTCGGACTTAAGTAGTCGACTCACTACCCTCTGGAGGTCATGATCCGACAGCCTCGTTGACCTAGAGGAGTGAGACCTTGGCCCGTTCAGACAGCAGGGGAGATCCTGGAGCCGAATGAACGGAGCCAAGAGATGGTGACCTGGACCTCTTCCTAGTTGTCGGCTCCGAAGGTCTGGTCGGAGCCGACACGCGAACCCCAATAACCTCGGCTCCGCCGGAGCGAGGGAGCCACAGAAACTGTGGACTGAGACTTATCGGCTCCAGCCGGAGCCGATAAAGGCAAAGGTTGAGCAACCTGAGGTCTCGATGCCTTAGAGGGCTTCCCTGTTGAAAGTGACAGGGAATCCTCTGGCTTCAGTAAGCCTCTAAGAATTAATTTGTTTTTTCTTTCCTGCAGGACCCTGGGGCTGAAGCCATGGCACACAGCACAGGAGTCCTGCAGGTGCAAAGGCCCCAGACAATAGACACAAGAAGTGTGAGCGTCTGTCAGAGACATTTTCTGACAGCACACATCACACTTCTTGAATCCGGAGACCTTTGCTTCTTTAGACATTTTTTTAACTGACAGGTGTACACAAACACGCACACAAACACACAAGTTATACCCTGTCAGAAAAACACAATAAAATTAGTAGTAATACTAGAATTTAAACTACAATAAACTAGAATAAACTACAAAAACACAAACACTCCACTAGGGAAAGGGAAGGCCTAAAGGCCCAATGGAAGAACCAAAGGTTCTAGGGAAAGAAACAGAAAATATTTAGGGTCGGGAATAAAGTTTTCTAATCTACACTAACTAAGTAAGAAAATTAACTTAAAAGGGGTTTTAAAGAGTAATTTTTACAAGAAAATTAGCACTCACCAGGAACCGGTAGAAACAACCAACCTCGAAGCTGTAGCGGCAAACGAGATCTGAGGTAACTCTCGCCTAGCATTGTGGGATATAAGGGGAGCCTCGAGCCGGTGGAACCAACTCTCGAGCTTTTAGAGTGGCCGAGTCGGAGCCGAGGTCGGCTCCGAACCATCCAGCAAGAATGAAGGCGAGATAGACAACTTAACATCTTCAATTACTGTTTGTTTAAACTTTGATTTCAGTTTTCTAGTATTTTTTTTTTTTTTGGCAGCCAATGCCATTAAGCTTTGTAAGGCTTTAATATGTCTAGGCAATTCCAATTCTATATCCTAGCTCAAAAGTTAGCTAGCTCATTTTCCTAACTTGTTCCCCAAACATTTCTGTCAAAATACTCTGTAGAGATTATTTTTAGAATCCGCCAACTCATTGCATCACCAAAAACATGTTGCCAGTTACCTCTCCTTTCCCATCATATCTTCAGTATTTGCTATTTCAGGAAGACTCTTCTGAAGAATCTCTCTTCCCCCTCTCTCTTTTACCAGTTACAGCCAACACCTAGAGTGAACCTATGTACAGCCATTAATATTCAGAGAGTTCCATGGCAAAAGTGGGAATGGAAGTAATTTGCTAGGTCTTTCTTAAGAATCATACAGACACACACACACATCTATGGACAAGTTAGAGTAAACAATCCATCTACTGCATGTCTTTGGAATGTGGGAGGAAGTCTACTCAGGGTATAAAAATAACTATGCAAACACTTCCATGCTAAACTCCTAAACCTTCTGGACTTTGTTGAATTCTTGAAAGCCCTACAGATTGTCTCTCTCTTTTCCCAGCCTATCAACCCTATTAAGAGAAAACAAATCTAATTTCAGGGGAAAATCAAAACTGCCTTACAACCATACACAATCATAGGAATCAAAGGCAATAAAAACAAGTTTAGAGACATGATGAATACAGTAATAGAAATGGCAAAGCCCACTGTGAGATGAAGAACCCAGAAATGGATGACAATGCATAATCTTGACTCAGCAGACAAAACAGAAAGAAAGAAAGCTAAGGGATAAGATCTTGTATGACTTTCTAAATAGATCAAAAAAGTCTGAGGAAAGACAAAATCAATGCTAGAAGAAGAAAGCCAAAGAAATTCAAGAAGGCAGACAAAATCATGATGAGCACAGACTGTATAATACCTTATAAGGCCTTATGAGAAAGTACCCACAAGATATAGCCATCAAATGTGTAAATGGTTCTGTTTTCAAAAAAAAAATGAAGAAAACCTAGAGAAGTGGTGTACACAGTTTATGAGACGTCTGAACCACCCACCACCAACAGATTTTGAGAGCGGCTTACTTAAGAAACTTTTAAATGGGACAACTATAATCAGCTCAGGCCTACCAACAAAACATGAAATTAGAACCTCTATAAATCAACTAAAAAAGGCAAGCAGAGGTGATAACATTCTGGATGAAGCACTAAAAGCTGGTGGTACTACAATTGTTGGATTATTTATATAATTTGGGCAAACACATATGAGAACCTAAAACCATACCAACAGAATGGAAAAATTCAGTTAACATACCAACTTACAAAAAAGAGTGACAGGCTACCTTTCCAGAACTATGGGGGCATTAGCCTTTTATCAACAGCTTGTAAAACTTTCAAGTCAATTATACTTATCTGATTAATTGTGAACAGAGAAAAGGAATACATAGAGTGCTAAAGCCAGCTTCAGCCCTGCCTGTGACTGTGTGGATAGCTTGTTTCTTTTATGACAACTGACAGAAACAAAAGGCTGCATGTAAATCAAACCACAGCCATACCTCTCAACTCTCCAGATTTTTGCAGAATGTCCATATTTGTGCTTCATCTTTTTTGCCTGTTCCTTGTAAAATTTGTAATGTTCTGGCAAATCACTGAGGACTGAAGTCACCAATGACATACATTTGAGTTTCAGACTTCATTTCCTTCAGAAAATGCATGCTAGCACACATCCTGTTATTCTAGCAACTTTCTATGTTTAGAAGAGCAAATCTGTCCATATTTTTAGACCTTTGTCCCCCATTATTTTAGGCTTTGCCCCAATTTTTGTGATAAGAGGTTGAGATGTATGGCAACAGCCATGATTCCTGTTAACTTCTCAACTGCTTTCAACAATGTGGATAGAAAATCATTACAGAATATATTCTGAAAAACTAACAGATAAGTTACTAAGTATCATACAAAACATTTGCAATAATGCTCACAGCCAAGTCAACTTATACTCACAACTATCAGAGCTACTCACAGTCAAGGCTGGCATAATCAAGGATATGTACACATACCAATGCTAATCAATACAGCATTAGACTGGACTATTCAAAAGAGCTTGGTAAACCCTTTCTTAGCCACCAAACCAATGTCGGTTTTTAACTCAACAATCTAGCTATGCTGGTAATACTGTAATGCAGAAATTCAACGAATGTTAAATTTATTACAGGTCAATACTGAACAATTTGGGCTAGAATCAATACATCCAAAATAAAAGGACAACTGACATTCAGAAACCTCAGCTGATATTATAAGCAGAGAGAGCAAACAAACAAAAGATTACAAATATGTTCACTCTTGCATGCACCCAAACAGGAAATATGATATGATGAAACTAATACTGTGTTGGGAACTTTTTGGAGAATGATGTACTTTGATCCTACTTATCACTGCTCAGGTTATTTACTTTATTTAATTTTTATTTGTACATTTTACCTATTTTATATTCAGCATTTCATTTCTTCTATGATGTCATTATTTACTATTAGTATTACTACTTTGGAGATTTACTTCATGGACTTCCACTGAAAAGGGAACACTTATTGCCCAGTCAGGCCTACAAGTACAGCCACCACAGCTTTTAACAAACTAAAAATAAATTACTGGAACAAAAAAAGTATTGCAATCCAAAACCTAGAATGTTTTGAAATGTGCTGCCTCAAATGGAATCTAAAAATCAGTCTGTAAGATCACCAGAAAAGCAATATACTAGCAAGATGTAGTCAACTTATTATAAAACAAGAACTAAAAAAAGAGGATTTTAGGGTCTGAATTGAGAGATGATAAAATCAGTGAGAAAAGGATTATTCCTGGAACTGAATTCATCCTCAAATCTTGGTGAGTACCTTCGATTAGTAGACCCTGTTTCCACAAAAATCTCACCTGGATGACACTGATATGTAGACTATATTATATTGCATATATCATGGACAGAGGTAGATTAAAAAAATAGAAAAAGACAGCCCAACCCCTGGTATGTGTACTAGTGGCAGGACTGGAAAGATGACACTGCAAAAATCTCAAGACATGGAAATATTCCTACAAGGGGGTTAGGCCAGACTCAGAGGGACGATGCCCCCCCTGCTGTAGAAGGTAACAGAAGTCCACAAAAGCTGACAGCCAAAAAAAGAGCTACAGATGTGATAGAATGGACTACTAAGGATAAAGAAGTCCAGAATTTCAAGATAGAAGATATTCAAAAGATTAAGAGATAAATTAGAGGAAAGAAAAATACTTGCACAAGATAAACTGTGAAAAGCTTCAAATGCAAATGTGCGTTCATTATTACAATAGACCCATAAAAAACACTACATAGATAAAGATACTTTGGGCCGCTTGGAAAAAGAATCAGCAGAGGAAGTGCAAAAATATAAACAACAAAACCAAAACCTAGAAATTTTTGAAAGCTATAAAAAAGAAACATGAACATGGTAAAGGAAAAAGAGAACCAATATGCTGCAATATTTATGCAAAGGAGAAAGCCAAACTAATTCACACAAAAAAGAACCTCTAAATATATTTGAAGAGAAATACAGACAAAGGCACCCAGATAAGGAAAATTTCACAACGCAAAAAATACAAAAAGAAAAATCTGTGGTATCCCTCTAAGTCTCAGAAAACCCAATATGCAACCTATAATGGGTCAAAAACAAACCGAGAAGAAACTTTCCTGTGTGAACTGTGTGAAGTTCATTCCTTGAAATATGTTATACACCTAGTTCACCAATAAAAATCGAACTGTAAAATATATACTACAGAATAATAAAATAGAAAAATAGGCAGTCCACAGTTGAGTTAAAATATTTTTGTGTTTCAATAACTCAACTGTGCACTACCTACTATTTTTTCTTTTATTATTTTGTAGTACATATTTTACAGTTCAATTTTTATTTTTTATTAGTCAGCTATGTGAAGAACATATTTCAAGGAGAGAATTTCACACCCTCCACAATGCAAAAAATAAGATCACAAACAGGGAATGTAGAACAGAAAATTAGTAAAACAAAAGTTAAACAAATAGAAACTGAAGTTACGGAATACCTATGTAGTGAAGGATTTAGAGTAGAAAGTCTAACACAGGTTACGTCACAGCATGATGGAAGCATGAGTCCCCAAATTATGGAGAAACAGGTGGAGTGGGAGACATCGGAAGAAGAAATATGGACATGGGAAAGAAAGCGAGATATAATATGATACAATATGTATGCAAAGGAGAAAGCAAACTAATCAATACAAAAAGCAATACCAAAGATATTTGAAGGCAAAAGCATCCAATAAGGAAAATTTTACAACATAAAAAATAAGAAAATGAAGAAGACCGTAGAAAAGTTGAAGAAATAGAAACTGAAGTTATGGATTACCTGTGAAGTGAATGATTTAGTGCAGAAAATCCAACATAGGTAATGTCACAAAATGATGGAATAAGATGTCCCCAAATTAAGGAGAAAAGGGAGGAGTGGGAAGCATCAGATCACTTGACACATGAAGATGTTCTGGAGCCTTCACAAGGAAATCAGTACAAAAGTTAATTTGGAGTTGCACAGCAAGGGAAGGAGCAGCAAGCATTGTTAGCTGTTAAACAGTCAATGTTGGGAATGACAGGTCAATCAGCTCCCATATGAAAGAGCAACGGATGACACATGATGTGGCTGAAGTGAATATGTCACAAGAAGATATTCCACAACTTTCTGTAAAATGCCTGGCAGGAAACAGAGACCAAAAACGTGCCCTCAGTCTATAGGAAAATGATCTAATGGAAAAGTTGCTTGATTTAATAGAGATGGATAGACATATTAAGAGCGATGAAAGAAATAGATTACAGAAAGTAAATAAGACCCAAAATGTTAGAAGTCTGATAAAACACATAAACACAGTAATCGGGACTTTTAAAATAAATTCATGTGATATAACAGTAGGAAATAAGCTATATTACTGTGCAGCTAAATTAATAACAGACACATTTTTACTTCAAAAATGTAGAGCAATAAGGGAAAGGAAGGGAAGAAATAAAATGAGATCATGGAAGCATCAAGCAGGGAAAACTATAAAGCAATTAAGACAAGAAGTGTCACTGTTAGAAGAGTATGGAAGAAGGAACAAGTTAACAAAACTACTTAGAAAGATAGACATGATAAAAGCAACACACAGTATCAGAACAGACAAGGATCTATCAAACACTAATGCAAATAAACTAAAGATATCAGCACAAGCAGAAAAACTTAAAAGATGTGCAGATCAACATAAAGGAAAAGTACAAAATAAGCAATTCATTGATTACACAAAAAAGTTTTATAGAGAAATGGGAAACAAAGCAAAAGGAACAGAAACATGACCAAAAAAGAAGAAATAGACACATTTTGGAGAAATATTTATAAAGACCCTGTGGAACATAACAAAGATGCTGAATGGACAGAAGAATTAAAAGAAGAAGACTTTCATGAGTACTGAAGATATAATGGAATGAAGTAATGGCCAGAGAAATTACAACAAAAATAAGAAATGCTCCTAATCGGAAAACCCCAGATCCAAATGCAATACCTTTATGTTAAAAGTATTAACATCTTTGCACGAAGATTTAACCTTGAGTAAGAACTATTTATATTGCATACCGAATAGATACCCACCTCGTTAGCAACAGGAAAAATGATGCTTGTTGTGATGCCCCACTACTGGCCAGTAATCAATGACCCTCAATCCTCACCACTGGCAACGGTGGGGGATGTACACATTGCGAGGATGACAAGTACACACACACACACACACACACACAGTAAAGTATAATTTCCGTTAACAGCACACAGAGACCACTGTCAGTCTGAGGCTGGTTTCTCCGTCGTTCTCCACATCTCCAGTAAGACTCCCCACTGGCACAGATACAGAGTTGAGATCTCAGCTGAGTAGCCAAGCCAAGACCTCCAGCAACTTCTCTGTCCAACCAGTGCTTCATGTCCCTGCCCAAGCAGCTGACACACACACACACACACACACACACACACACACACACACACACACACACACACACACACACACACACACACACACACACACACACACACACTTTGAAATTTGATTTATACACAAACACACACACACGCACACCTGGAAAAGGCTGGCACAGGTTTACTAGCTATGCCTCCTTTGTCCCAGACTATAAGGTAGTTATTACTGCCACCAGCCAACTCTTTATCAGCTACTTAAAGGTGTCCAATCTTACTGTGTAATGCTACTATTAATCCAAATGGTAGTTTGACCAAGAGCAAGGCTATTAGGAATGGTCCACACAGTGTCATCAAATAAATATGCACGTACTCCCAGAACTTACATATGTCTCACAAATATCAGCCACAATGAAAGGTTTAAATATATTTAATAATAAATAATAAAAGAACAAGAAATTACTCAGTAAACAATCACAATTGCATCAGAGTTCAAAATCACAGGAAATATTTAAAATGACATTGCAGGACAGTCTCAAATAAATTAAGAAAACATCTAAGGTATACTTCACTATATACCTGTCTGAATCTACGAGATATTACTGCACCCTAGTTAACTTACTTCCAGAGCAAGGCGAGTGTGGTGAATGGATCTTCTAGCTGATGTTGTTGGGTCCAAGTCAGAATACAGAATACTCTGTCTCTATTAGAGACTCCTCAAAATTACTGCTGGGTTGGCTTGCAGGACGACATCACTTCTTGCCATTTGAGTTTAGTTACCAAGCTAAACCCCCACTACTAGAAAATGCTAGCCTTTAGCATCTACTTCTGAAGAATACATAGCCCTCAGATCTCTGCAGCTGCTGGAAGACATAAAATAATAAAACACAAGACAATGCATAAGGCTCCCTAGTTTTAGACATCCAGTCTCCTCCCTGCATTGAAACCATCTTTTATGGCACAGTTAAAAAATAATTTAATTTCAGCTGTTTTTTCTGAAGTTTTGCAAGTTAACCTTCTATGTTCCAGTTTCCACTATTTAAAATACATAAATTTATACAGTTACAATAGTGTATATACATTTCTGTTCTTTTCCAGTAGGGTACACTGTGGATACATCTTTAGGCTCAGTACATTGCAAAGCCTTTCAGCACACACTTCTGTACCAGCAATTTGATATACAGACAACACACAGTTCTAATACATTTGTAACACAAACATATGAAAAATGTTAATGTTCACAAATGACATATGATTATTTACAGAATTCCAGATAGCTGGGCTGGCAGTATCTCCTTTTGTTACATCCCGCCCCCCAAAAAAAACTGAAGCTAGTTTTTCAAGTGATATTTGAGAAATGCTGCTTGAGAAATGCTGCTTGAGAGGGTTGAGCCTATCTGGGAATACATTACCCCATTCTCTGTCTTGATATTCCAGCTGCCTCTGCATTGCTGACCCCAGTATAGTGCTGCACTGTCCTATCATATCCTGAAATCCTAGGCTCTACCATAGTAATTTGGGACTTTGCTGGCTGGATCCCTATAGCCAAAGATCCCCCTCAGACTCCTCCTGCCAATACTAAGCACCAGGGCCTCCCTATCATGGTAAGGTTTCATCATGTTAACATGGTACATTTTGTGCCCCTGCCTCCTGCCTAGCAGTTCTACCATGTAGTTAACTCCATTGACATTCCTTACTACCCTGAAGGGTCTCTTCCAAGCTGCCTGTAGCTTGTTGTGTCTGACAGGAATGAGAACCATAACCTGCTGCCCCACAGCATACTCTCTAGCTCGAGCATTACTATCATACCAAACCTTTTTCTGGTGTTGGGCTTCTGCCACGTTCACCTGGGCCAAGTCCATGAATTCCCTGAGCCTTGTCCTGAGGTTTAGGACATATGCCACAACAGACTCCTAGGGCGATTCACACTCACCCTCCCATTCATCATGAATCAAATATAGAGGTCTTCTCACCCTATGCTCATACAGCAACTAAAAGGGTTTATAGGTTGGTACTAGGCTATCGGCCCTAGGGCCTATACAAGCCTAGTCATAACAATTCCCTGGCTATTTCTTCCCACAATATTTACTTCATTGGACCCCTGTCTAGCAGGGTGACTGACGTGATCCCCGGGGTTAATTTCCTATCTCCCATCCAGTTGTCCAGGTTCCTTTTGAAGAGGGCCAAGGAGGCGCTCTGCTTGACATGTATGGGCAGTCTATTCCAGAGTATGGGGAGTCTCTGGGTCAGGTTACTATCCCTCCAGCATGTTTTGTTCATTGTGGTGACAAGGTTTAGTTCCCTGGAGCATGTGGCTCTGATGGATTGGGATTTCTTTAAGTGTAGCATGTCCAACAGCTTTGGGTTTGACATGGCCTTGTATGTTAAGCAGAGAGTGCCTCTGAGTAGACAATATGCAACAGAGTATAGCTGGAGTTTTTTTAGTTGGTCAGCAAAGGGCATCTCCTTTAGGCCTGTGATTCTTTTAGTGAGGTGTTTCTGTGGCCTTTGCAGTTGTCACAGATGTCTTGTGAGGTACATACCAAATGGGGCATTGTACTCTATGATGGTGAAAAACCTATGGATTCCTGGGGCACCTCTCTGTAAGCAAACAACAAATGGGGCAAATATTTGTCCCACTCCCTCTTAAACAGGTCTGCAAATGCCTGTAGCATGCTCTTGAGTGTAGAGTTTAACCTCTCAACAAGACCATTAGTATGGGGGTGGTAGGGGGTGATCTTTAAGTGCTTCACCCCAAAATGCTTCCACATATAAGCCAGCAGTTCTGACATGAAACTGGCACCTCTCTCAGTCACAATTTCTTTTGGGAAACCTACTCTGATGAAAATCCCTAACAAAGCATTAGACACCTTTTCTGCCACAATGGAGGGTAATGCTACTGCCTCAGGGTATCTGGTAGCATAATCTACTACCACTAGGATATACTTTTTCCCTGTGGAACTTGGGGTACTCAGAGGCCCCACAATATCCATAGCTACCCTCTGAAATAGCTCCTCAATCACAGGCAAAGGCATCAAAGGAGCTTTGACCTTGTCTCCTGCCTTACCTACTTTTTGGCACTGCTCACAAGTACTGCAGTACCCTGTTACATCTCTGGAAATCTCACCTCAATAAAAGTTCTGCATAATACGTCTCTTTGCAAGCTTTATGTTCATATGACCTGCAAAGGGAATGTCATGGGCTACGGTTAAAAGTGCCAGAAGGTAGGCTGTGGCCACTACCAACTGCTGTATTCTTTCACCCTCTAGCCATCCCTCAGGGGTCCACTCTCTCTATACACTAACCCTTTGTCCCAGTATACGGATTCTCCCTTCCCTTGAGAATCAGGTGCCTCCCTGGCTACCCCCCTCAGGCCTTGTAATGTATAGAGTCTGAGAGCTGAGCCTATCCCAAATCTCTCTTTGTAACCCTTCCCAGTTCCCTTTCCACAGGAGGTTGTTATACTCTGACAGTGTTGCCTTACTGTCAAGCCTGGGAACTACTACTCATCTGTGCCCTTGCAATCACTCTGTCCAAGGGAACATCAGTACCCACAAGCAGTTGTGGCTCACCTTCAGCCTCACTGCTACAGGGTAGCTCCCTCCCTGAAGTAACCACCACTCCAGTCCTAGCTTCAAGTCTGTGGACTGTCTGGATCCCCCCAGTCTACCAGACCCACATGCTTGTCTCCAAGCCTGACTGCATGTCACTGCATGCACACAAGGTACTGCATTATCATAATCATTCCCTATCAGGACATCTGCAGGGATATCCTGAAACACACCTACTTGCTGTTTTCCTTTTCCACCCTCCTAGTCAAGGTGAACCCTAGCCAAAGGTATTTGGACTGGGGTCCCTCCTAAAGCTCTGACTGGAGAAGACTACCTAAGCAAGTAGTACCCCTCTTTAACCATTGCAGGCTTATCAATGGTTAGGTCAGAGTCTATCTCTCTCTGAGCAGTGGCCTCCTTTCAATCTACTAAGACAGGATATAACCTCTCGTGGTAGTTAAGTACACTTGTAGTCTCCAGACAACTTACTGCTATCACTCTGTTATTCCTACTTACTGGCTCTCCCACCTTTTGTTCCTCACCTTGCCTCTGTGAACATCTATATGCTACATGGCCCCACTGGTTGCATTTAAAACATTTAACCCTTAGTCCTGGCTGTGTACCTGAACTAGTGGCTTCCCCTGCTACTGGTGGACTCTGTTGGGGTGGTTTAGGTTGCCATCATGGGTTCCCTTAGACCCACGAGCAGCACTGGGTCTCCCTTTCCTGTGCAGTGATGTCCTACTTGCTAGGTATAGGTTTCCCTTCTTTCCAAACTCATCTGCAGTATTTCATTGCCTATCTGCTAACTAGATTCTGATGTCCTCAGGCAAATTTTGTTCCCTCACCAAAAGGTCTGCCAGCCTTTCAAAAGTGGTGACCTGATACCCACTCACCCATCTATGAAAATAAGTGCTTAACTCAGCAATATACTTATACACACTTTCATCTGCCTTACGTCTATACTCATGAAAGTTTTTTCTATAAGCTTCAGATGTTAACTTACAACACTCTAATGGACTATTTTAACAGTATTATAATTTAAGCAATCAGTATCACACAATTTAGAAATAGCAGTTACAGCTTTACCATGGAGTAAGGGGCTCAGGAACCATACCCAGAGCCCTTGGTCAACATTATACTGTTTACATGCCCTTTCAAACATATGAATAAAACTGTCAAAATTATCACCCTCTGCAAATTGTGGAAGAAATGTACTGACCTTTGTTGCTTCTGGGGTTCAGTTACTCCCTTCCCCATTACCTCCATGACCCTGGTGAAGAGTCAGCATCTCTTTCTCACGTTGCCTCTGCCTCTCATTCTCCTCAGCTTCCAGACATCTCAGTTTCTCATGTTCCTCAGCCTCCAGACATTTCAGTCTTTCTGCTGCTTCTATTTCCAAAGTTTAGCCTCCAGTTCAAGTCTCTAACTCTAGATGGATTTCTAAGTCCTCTGTGGAAAGGTTGAACTGTCCATCTCTGACAGTTATACATTCCCAAGGCCAGTCTGACTGTCCTCCTTGTTGCCATTCTATGATGCAGCTGCGACTAAGGCTGCAACCATCTCTGGTTGGCATACACCAGTCCTTTGTCTTTTGTCTTGGCACATCTCAGCTAACTGTCTCCTTGTCAGCTTGCCTTACTCCTCTGCTGAAATCCTTGCTTGCTCTCCCTGACTAAACTAACAGCAAAATAAAACTATTGTGATTTGAAACTCTGAATGTTCACTGTGTGGCTGATTGAGAGTACAAACACCTTCCTTAGTGGCCACTGTTTACAGGCTACAAGAGCTCAATATACACACCAATGAATCCTAATATGTGGGTAACCCACCACTGCCACCAATTAATATGTGACCCCACCACCACTGGCACAGTAATCAAGGAGCCTCAATCCTCACCACTGGCAACAGTGGGAGATGTACACACTGGGAGGATGGCAAGTAAACACACAGTAAAGTGGAATTTCCCTTAAGAGCGCACAAAGACCACAGTCAGTCTGGGGCTGGTTTCTCCCTCTTTCTCCAAATCCCCAATAAGACACCCCAATGGCACAGCTATAGAGATGAGATCTCAGCTGAGTGGCCAAGCCAAGACCTCCAACACCCTCTCTATCCGACCAGTGTTTCGTGCTCCTGCCCAAGTAGATGACACACACACTCTTTGAGATTTAATTTATACACAAACATGCATGCACACACATCTGGGAAAGGATGGCACAAGTTTACTAGCTATGTCCCCTTTTGCCCAGACTATAAGGTAGTTATTACTCCCACCAGCCAACTCTTTATCTGCTACTTTAAGGCCCTTAACAAAGGGTGTCCAATCTTACTGTGTAATGTTACTATTAATCCAAATGGTAGTTTGACCAAGAGCAAGGCTATTAGGAGTGACCCACACCATGTGTCACCAAATAAATATGCAAGTACTCCCGGAACTTAAATATGTCTCACAAATATCAGCCACAATGAAAGGCTTAAATATATTTAATAATAAATTATAAAAGAACAAAAAAGTACTCGGTAAACAATCACAGTTTCATCAGAGTTCAAAATCACAAGAAATATTTAATACAACATTGTGGGACAGTCTCAAATAAATAAATAATACAACTAAGTTTTGTCTTTTTGGCTTTTCCCTTAGGGGTCACCACAGTGGAACTCCAGTCTGCTAATGATTGGCAGTAGATTTTTTTTATGGTGCTGAGTTGCCAGCCCGACGCCCAACCTTCAGCGAAGGCACACCCATTCACACATGTCTTTTGGAGGCCACTCGACCACGGGGAGGACATGCAGACTCCACACAGAAGGCACTCCAGTCGAGAATCGAACAGGAGAACCTCTTCCTGTGAGGCAACAACGCTACCACTGTACCACCACGGCACTCAAAAACAACTAAGCTATACTTCACTATATTCCTGTCTGAATCTAAGAGAAATTACTGTACCCTAGTTAACTTACTTCCAGAGCAAGGCAAGTGTGGTGAATGGATCTTCTAACTGATGCTGTTAGGTCCAAGTCAGAATACAGAACACTCTGTTTCTCTCAGACTCCTCAAATTAATAGCTCAAATATTACTGCTGGGTTAGCTTGCAGGATGACATCACTTCTTGTAATCTGACTTTAGTTCCCAAGCTAAACCTCCATTGCTAGAAACTGCCAGTCTTTAGCATTTGTGAAAAATACATAGCCCTTAAATCTTTGCAGCTGCTGGAAGACATAAAACAAATAAAACATTTACAAGACAATGCAGAAGGCTCCCTAGTTTTAGACATCCTGTCTCCTTGTGCATTGAAACTATTTTTTATGGTACAGTTATAAAATAATTTAATTTCAACTATTTTTCTGAAGTTTTGCAAATTAACCTTCTATGTTCTATTTTCCACTGTTAAAATACATAAATGTACACAGTTACAATAGTGTATATACATTTCTGTTCTTTTCCAGTAGGGTACACTGTGGATACATCTTTAGGCTCAGTACTTTACAAAGCCTTTCAACACATACTTCTGTACCAGCTATTTGATATGCAGACAACATACAGTTTTAATACATTTGTAACACAAACATATGAATCATGTTAATATTCACAAATGACATATGATTATTTACAGAATTCCAGATAGCTGGGCTGGCAGTATCTCCTTTTGCTACACTCATCATGACTGAACCTACAAGACAACCTAAAAACTATAGACCGATAACTTGCTTTCTGACAATGTACAAACTATACGCTGGAATTAATGCCGACAGAGTTTATAGTCATTTAGAAAAATGGAACAAAAGCGTAACAAAAAAAGTCATATGGAACACAGGATCATTTGTTGCTAAATAAAGTCATAAAGGAGAATTGTAAAAAGCAATATACATTCATAGATAAAGGAGTGCTTACAGATGCATATGATACATCCTACATTGATCAATGACATTATAGCGACTATGAAACAGTGGCATGGTGTGGTATGGAAATAAGGTATATAAAGAAAGCTGGTGGTGGAATGCAGAAGTCCAGGAAGTCATCAAAAGAAAGCAGGAGTGCAGAAAAAAGTGGGAGATAGAAAAGACTCACCAGGCTAGGAAGGAATACTGGTTAGCTAACAAAGAAGCTAAGAAAGAAGTTGCAATAGCAAAGAATAGGGCATCAGAGGCACTCTACCAACTTCTGGAAGGTGACTCATTAGGTGGCACAAAGAATCTATATCAGGTTGCAAGGCAAAGAGAGAAAGATAAAGAAGATAGTCAGACACCCTTCATAAGGGATGCCAGCAACAACCTGCTCACCAGTCCACAGGACATTAAAGGCAGAGGAAAGGAGTACTTCCAGCAGTTGCTAAATTAAGAAAACCCCACAGAAGCTGTAGTGCCCTAGAAACAGCCTACAATGAGAGATGAAGAGGAGCCTGCCCTAGAAGAAGTAAGAATAAGTCTAAGCAAAATAAAGTCAGGGAAAGCAGCAGGGTCAGATGAGATCACAGCAGATATGATAAAGATGCTGGGTGAAATAGGGGAGAAATGGCTCCTTAGAGTACTCATAGCAGTGTGGAGAGAAAGGTGTATCCCAGATGACTGGAGAATAAACATACTCATGCCAGTGTACAAGAACAAAGGGACATCCACAACTGTGGGCAGTACAGAGGAATCAAACTCCTATCACATTGCATCAAAGTTATAGAGAGGGTGATTGATAAATGGATACGCAGGATAGTAGAATGTAAGATGGGAGATGAGCAGTTTGGTTTCACATCAGGATGCATCACAACTGACCCGATGTTTGCAGTGAGACAGATAGTTGAGAAGAAGCTAGAGATGAGGAAAGAGTCCAACTGGGCATTCCTCGACTTGGAGAAAGCATATGACAAGGTCCCAAGAAAGCTGATCTGGGCAGAACTGCGTTGGTTTGAAGTCCAGGAAACATTGATAGAATTAGTGTGGCTATGTACAAGGACCCAATGACTCAAGTACGAACAGTGTTTGGCCTCACAGAGGGGTCCCAGTGGGAGTAGGTGTACACCAGGGTTCAGCTCTGAGCCCACTGCTGTTCATACTTGTGATGGACATTAGCAAACCGATTCGAGGGGACAGATCAACAAAGTTACTGTATGCAGAGGTTGTGGCATTACAGGCAGACTTTTTTGTTGTTGTTGTTGTTGTTGTGTCTTTTGGCTTTTCCCGGTTATGGGTCGCCACAGCAGAACTTCGGTCCGCTAATGATTAGCAGTTGATTTTTACGTGCTGAGTTGCCAGCCCTAACGCACAACCTTCAACGAAAGTACGCCCATTCACGCATGCCTCCACGCTGAAGATGCTCTAGCTGAGAGTCGAACCGGTCAGCATCTTACTGTGAGGTGACAACGCTACCGCAGCACCACCACCGCAGATTTTGTAGCCTCTGAGCAAGAAATCCAGCAAAGTATAGAGCAATGGAATGCAAAAATTAAGGCACATGGGATGAAACTAAGCACAGATAAGGCAGTGGTAATGGCAGCAAACTGGGGAAATCAGAAGAAGCTTTGAAATGAGACAGAAGACAAGATGGTGGAACAGGTAAATAGCTTCAAGTATCTGGAAGGACTGGTTGAAGAGAAGGGAAGTCTGAAGGACTAGTCAAAGCTAGAATCAGAGGGCTGCAGCCAACTGGCATAGAGCTTCAGGTGTAGTCTATGACAGAAGAATGCCAAAGAAGCCTTAAAAAGTAAAGTGTACAAGACAGTGGTGAGACCAGTACTACTGTATGATACAGAAACCTGGGCAGTAAAAACAGAGCAGATGAAAAAGCTAGACGTGATGGAAATGAACTGCCTGAGAAGAGTGGTAGGATGCATTCTGTGGGACGGATGAAGAAATGAGGACATAAGAGCATAAGCCAAAGTAGCTCCAATTGTAGAAAAGATCAAAGAGAACAGCTTATGGTGGTTTGGCCACATATGCAGAAAAGCAGAAGACAATCTGGTGAAGAAGATTTGGGACAGACAGGAAGTAGGTAAGAGGAAAATAGGACTTCCAGCAAAGAGGTGGATGGATTGTGTGAAAGAAGATCTGCGACAGTCAGGCATGAATGTCGTAGAAGGCAGGAGTGTGGCACTGAATCAAGAGAGATGGCAACAGTTAACATGCTACCCCAACCCCATGTAGAAAACGGGGCAAAGGGGGCTAATAATGATGGTAATGATGATGACTATGAAACAGTGGTAAACCACTTTGAAATAAAGTTAAGATAAAGGGCAAATTATTATCCCAGGGATAAAAATTCAAAGCGGGATATTCTGGGGTGATTCTTTGTCACCGCTGCTGTTTTGTCTTGCCCTTAATCCATTAAGCTGTCTACTTAATAGTTTTGGTCTTGATTATAATTTGGGTTCCAGAAAACATTCAAGTATAAACACTTATTTTCTTTTTGTGTATGACTTAAAACTGTATAGTTCATTAGATGAGAAGTTGAGAGCACAACTGCAAGTCACTGAAACTTTCTCAGATGATATAAGAATGTTATTCAGACTTAATAAATGTGCAAATGTAAAGCAGCACCAATAAAATATGAATCTGTGTTAAGAATGCGATATAAAGGAACATGAGCAGGAAGGAGTGTATGAATATTGGGGAATTTCTGAAGGATTGGCAATAAAATATGAACAAATGCAAATAAAACTCAGTAAAGAATAATTCCAAAGACTAAAATAAACCAATGTGTTCCTCCAGTTCTAACTTAGAGTTTTGGTGTAACTGACTGGCCCCAAAACATATTGGATCATTTGGACAGAAAAAAAACAGAAAAATTCTTCATGCTTTTCAAATGATATATAAAAATTGTTGTATACCAATATGATATATCACTCGCTGTGAAAGAGGTATGGGCCTCCTCAAAATTGATTACATGTACAGATCTGCAATCATGGAACTGCATACATATCTGCCAAGCTCACCTGATACAAACATAATGAAAGTTTTAAATATGAGAAGTCATCTAAGATGACCTCCCTGCTTAGTTTAGCAGAAGCATATTGGTGTCAAGCAGAAGTGGAAATCAAACCAGAAGTTGACCAAAATCAGACAACAACTGAATGTGCCAAAACAGAAAAAAAAAGGATATAAGGAAAAGGATCAGATGAGAAGGCAAGAAATGTGGAAAAGGCATAAATACTGAGATAAGTAAAAATAACACCTGACACAACTTCATGTTGTTAAGGATTTGATGCAGGAATGGTTAAGTAAAGATGAATTTAAACCAAAAGATGAAAGGTTAATATGGGCAGCTCAGGAAAGTGGACTATGTACATGTTGGTTTACAAGATCCATTGAACAAGTGGGAGAAACAGTCAAATACTGGTTCTATAAAACAGAACTGGAAACAGTTGCACATCTTGTTGCTCGATGTGATATGCTGATGGCAGAAGGCTTGCATACTGAAAGGCATAATAATGTGGCAAGACTGTTACATTAGGGATTGTGCAAACATTACAATACTGAAATAGTTGAGAAGCATTAGAAATATTTGCCTCAAAGCATTATAGAGAGTGATGTTTATATCACATGGGATCATCCATTACCAGCAGTTCAGAAAACAGATGCAAGGAAATTAGATAAAGTAATTCATGAAAAAAGACATCAGTAGCATTGATCACTGAAATTGCTACACCCAGTGATTACAGTGTCTTACATACAGAGAGGCACAAAGTCATAAAATTTCAGGACTTGCAGGCAGAAAAGAGAGCGATGTGGAAGAAAGATACCCATACAGTTTCAATAGTAGTAAGACCAATAGGTCTCATAAAAAAGAATTTACAGTTATATTTAGATATCCTACCAATTCATGTAACTCCATATGAACTGCAGGAGGAGTCAGTTTTGGGCACACTGCGGGTGCTGCAAAGAGCACTTTTGGCTAACATCAAAGACTGAAACAATACAAATTTCATAAACTTTAATCATACCTTGAGACTTAGGAATGGGGGCCATTCCTGTCATGGTATCAGAAACCCACAAGACATGGAGAAATTAAACTGACAAAAGCATGAAAACCAGCATCCAAAAACTAGAATGTTTTGAAATGTGCTGTCTCAAATTGATTCTAAACATCAGACTGTAAGATCACCAGAAATGCAACATACTAGCAAGATGAAGTCAGCTAACTATAAAACAAGAACTGAAAAAAAACCAGCATGTTGCGATGGTTTGGAAATGTAACATGTATATTATACAATGCCTCCTCTAAAACGTGCACGCTGATTGGCCAGCCCAACCAGCGTGCCCATTGTAAATCCCTCAATATACTAACGGAAAAAGGTCCGTCGCCGGACTTTTTCCGTTAGTAAAACACTAATCTCGCTATGTTAAAAGAGTTTAACATAGCGACAGGTTTAAAAAGCAACGAGATCTCCGTTGCTTTTTAAAGCTGTCTCGCTATGTTAAACTCCTTTAACATAGCGACACAATGTAAAAGCAACGGAGATCTTGCGATCTCCGTTGCTTTTAACCTGTCTCGCTATGTTAAATGAGTTTAACATAGCGAGCTTTAAAATAAGCAACGGAGATCTCCGTTGCTTATTTTAAAGCTGTCTCGCTATGTTAAACCCATTTAACATAAGCGAGACAGTAAAAGCAATGGAGATCTTGCGTTCTCCTTTGCTTTTGCCCACAGTTCTGATGTACTGCGTGAGGCATGCGCAGTACATCAGAACTGCCGCTGAACACCAGACAGCTGCGGAAGGGCAGCAAAGAGGCATTACAATGCCATTATTTAAGAAAAGTAATTATTTCTTTCTAAACATCAGACTGTAATATCACCACTGGAAATGCAACATACTAGCAAGATGAAGTCAGCTAACTATCGGGACCAAACCACGAACCGTGAAATCCAGCATTACCCCCATGGTTTGGAATTGCTATAATACCTACCAGTAGGATGCCTTACATCCACAAAGCCTGAAAAAGGGAAAGTTCCAAAAACTGCACCTAAGAAAATGTGGCCGAATCAGGTTTAAGAAGACTCATGTCCTCCTCTACATTTGACAGCAAGGTACAAGCTCAAAGCAAAATGTTTGTTTTCCTGACTACTCTGTTTATAGATACGAAAACACAGGTGCAGATTTAGGAGATCAGAATCTGCTACTGCATTGAAAGCTGCTAGAAGACAGAATGGTGTCTTGAATTCAAGCTGTCTTGTATAACGACTCTCATATTTTATTCTTGTCTCTGTTATCCCCGTTTTCTGAGACTGGCACAAACTGGAAAAGCCACAATTACTGCTGAGGTTTATCAGCAACTGAGGGTTAGCAATTTTTAATCATGTTTCACTGACACCTTATTTGATAACAGAAAAAAAACATAGAATGAAGCTTCTGTGAAGACTACCTTCTTTGCTTTAGCTACCATATAAAGCATGGAAAAAGAATGGGTGTGCAGAGTAGCAGTGTGAGGGCTTGTCAACAGCTTCCCAAGCAACACTACCCTCATAACCCTATCCCATCCCCTGAAAGCAGATACATCCATTCTTTTCTGATCTCCACCAGGAATTTAAACAGCATGCCCATCCTTCCACACATGCCCCAAGCCTTCCCTAGGAAAAGTGTGCAGGCTGTACATCATCATTCCTGTCCCTTCCCAGACAGCTCCTCCAGCTCCTTGGGTCACTAACCAACCTGAGGTCAGCTAATTTGTAGTCAGGCTTTCATTCATGTATACTGTAATGGAAATCTGTCAGCAGCTCTATGTATATTGCAACTACTTCCATGTTAATATGACTGAGATGTGGGACAGATACCAATGGGGACTTACTAAAAACAAACAAACAAAAAAAAAAAGACATGCATGCATACATACATACACACACAAGTACATGTATACATGTGTACACACACATGTGAACGCACATGTGTGAATGCATACACAAGCATGCACAGAGAGTACCTTGCAGTACAACATCAAGCATCAAAAAGCAACTGTCCCCCGGAAAGAAATCAAAAGAAACGCACACAAAGAATCACCATGTGTCAAGGTTATGATTTTGGAACCCACCAGAAACAAGTGGAAGAAACAGAAACCTGGGCCACAGTAGTAATTCAAAGGCAATGAAGCTACAAGTTAAATAAATCAAATTACTGCTTAAAAATGGTCAGGCAAAAAAAATCCAAACATCTGTATAGCTGATTGGAAAAATACTTCTCTTTCCTCAGAAATGTGTAGATATATAAAGTCATTATTTTGGAAATGTTTGACTTTTATAAAGATAAACTGTAGCATTTGTTCAAATGTACTTCTATTAACAACCTATCCTCACCTTACAGAATGTGGATATCTGTGCAGTTGCCAAGAAATAGTTTAAGGTCTCAGAGAGTACCCTGGCAATGCAAGGCTTCAGTGCCTTCCACACATTTAGATCAGCAAGTTCACAGACAAGGACTAAAGGCTGAGATGTCTTGATCTGCAGCAATAACAAGCATACCTCCATGTTGGTTAAACAGGATGAGGCACTGGAGTTCCTCCATGTCCAGATTACCATTGACAAAGCTCTCGACCATATCACAGCAAGTTACTAGTCATCTTCTATGTCCTATAAAACTCATAGATTACACTTAGACCTATTGGAGACACTCCCCATTCAACCAAATATCATACTCATTGGGAAGTTTATTTATCTCTCTATAAATTGGGAATCCTACATGACCCTAAACTTGTAGGCACAGAGATTTCTAGACTTTGGAAATACAAACTCCCTGAAACACTTAGTGCATACACCTACTACAGGTACAAACATACTGGAACTGGTACTCAGATATGGGAGAACATTGTATCACCCCCCCCCCCCCCAAAACTGTCATATCCTCTCTGGTAAGGTTAGGTCATAAAGCAGTCTCCTTCTGAATAAGGATCAATTCTGTAAAGGCAAACTACATTTTATTAAGTGATAACCTATCAAAATTTCAAGACCCTTCAAACCCAAGTAGCACAGCAGCCTATGCAGAATTATTTACAGAAGCTCTTTATAACTCTATTAATGATTGTCCAGAAGCTGCTGTGCCTATCTGAATTAAGCCCAAAACTAACTACAAAACAAATCACTCTGGTGGAATTCAAAATTATACTGACTGTACAACAAAAGAAAAATAACCAATAGCTAAAATTAGCAAGTGTAACACCAAAAAAGAAAAAAAACTCTATCATCATACTGAATAAGCAACTAAGAGGACTAATTAAATCCAACAAAGAAATTTTTAAGTAAAAATAGGATCCCAGGCCAAGGACAACCATAATGCTTTTCTTTAGCTATATCCAAAACCTCAAAGGCAGTACACAAGACTGTGCTGAACTGTTGGTAAATGGAGCCACATTCAGAGAAGCAGGAGATACAGCAAATCTTATGGCTGGCAAATTCAGCTCCAACTTTATTCCCCTCTTTACCCCCCCCCCCAGAAAATACCATCTACATAATTCCTCCAACTATCAGCAGGGAGCAGATCTTAGATGCACTCTCTAAGGCTGGGAATACAGCTTTGATGGGCACCAATAACATCACAGGATGTCTCTGAAATAGTCTGAAATATGATCTATCAGCATCACTGGTGTCACTATTCAACCACAGTCTCTGCACGGGCTTCATGCCCCTCAAATGGAAGGTTGCAATGGTCATCCCTCTGCACAAGGGTGGACCATCAGTGAATCCAGGTAACTACAGACCCATTAGTCTGACTAGTATGTAAAGTCATGGATAGAATTACAACAGAAAAGCTTAACAATGATACAGGACACTTTAGACACTGGACTCAACTCAATTTAATTTTGTCAAAGGCAGGTCATGCTTACTGAACCTGACAGACATCTTTAAGGAGGTCAGCAAGGCAATGGATGAAGGCAAAATGGTACATACTGCAAAGGAGCAATCAGAGAAACCCCCCAAGACACTAACATCTTAAAACAAAGTTCTAACATAGATAAATGACTGGTGCCAAAGCCATGGTTTAAAGTAAGTGCCAAGAAATGCATGATATTACCTTTTGGGAAGTCGGCCACCCAGGGAAGCTACCTTATTGCAAACATTTCTAAAAGTAGAAACAGTAGTCAGGGATTTGGGGACTCATGTAGATTGTAACCTAGCTTTTGTTCGACATGTGTCTGAGGTTGTATGAAAATCATTCTGTGTCACTCAACTTATAAGCAAGAGAATGGAATCTAGGCCCAAGGAAGTCATCATACCACTGTACTCAGCCATCACCAGACCCATCATTGAGTATAATGCATCTTTCTGTATGCACTTGACCAGGTACATGCAACAACTGGAATGTCCATAGAGGTTCCTCACAAAAAGAATGCAGGGCGTAAACATAATGTCCTGCACAGATTGCATCAAAGCTCTATTTCTGCACTCTGTTTCTTATAGACTGCTAAGAAGCAATTTATGCCTGGCACACAAGGCATCCTTGGATCCTGCTCTAATGGATCTTTGCATATCCAAAAAACTAACATCATCAGAGCTATTGGAACTAAGGATATAAACTTTGCTTACAACTTAAATAGGACATGTTTGAGGGACAGTATGCATCTCAAAAATCCTCATTCTCTGGGATAGGCTTCCCATTCATGTGAAGCAGAGCCCTTCCCTAGCCCTATTCAAGCAGAATGGTGGATGGGAAATCAGAAATTCACCCCGATTTGACACCTATATCTCTGATGAGCAGAGATAGACATTAAATCATACTCTAACTAGCACATACCCCTTAAAATAACCTCTAAGATACAATAACTTATGTGATACATTTGGGTTGCATGTCGAGGGTTATAAAGGCCCAAGTGGTCATTAGCCTAGTATACACTTATGTATGAACTTATGAACAATGCACTTGAAAGTATTTGGTGAATGTTAATAGCACTTTGATGCTTACTTTTCACCTGATGCATTTTCCTCAAAGGATATGAGTAAATTAGCACGAGATGACAGTGAATCAATTTTTTTTTTTCAGCACCACTATCTGGATCCATGACTGAACATCACCAGATATACCAGCCTACAACACTCATGCATCATAAGTATCAATGTTCACCAAAAAACAAAATAAACCCCAACCTCATTAATTAAATATAGTATCTCTATGGTCATACAACCACAGAAGTGCAAATACCACAGGAATGAATACCTTGTTCCCACTGCCACATTCCACTGCTGAATATTTAAACAAAGTGCACCAACTATTCAACAACATGATCATAAAGCCTAACCTAGATCAGTAGCATCCATAAACATCAAAATAGCAAGAGACATGAGTAATACATAAAATAACAGTCGCTATTAACAGAAGTTCAATGCTTGAGGTGCAATGTTTATGCAATAAAGTTACTGAATGGAAACAACTAACATGCTCCCATGGTATTTTAACAAAGCCCACAAACACAAAAATTCACTTTGTTACATGCTACTACAATGCACAGATACTATTCCATAAAAGTTTCAACAATACAAATATACAGATACACAAATCTTTGCCTTCTACAGAATTCTGCTCTGAACTCAAGATAGCAAGAAGTGTATTCACCATTAGACACTGCAGTTTGAAAACAAGATCATTTTGCTTACCTGTTTTTCTGTGAGGATGACCCGACCTAGCAGCTGATCCTCCAAACCTTTCACTGTGACAGTAAAGTCAATAATAGAGGTGCGAGCACTAATCTCAGGGGTATAAGCCGGATTGGGTAGTTTGGTCGTGACATACAATCTAAACCCATTCATAACATCCACTTCCTTATCGCCAACTTTTACCTGCATTTTACAGCAACAATAAATAACACATGAACTTTAATTATCTTAACTTTCTTCTTTACATATAAGACCATAATTAATCTATCTGCACAGCAACATTTCAGAATTTTACACCATCTAAGTTAACTTTTACAGCACAAGGAAGCACTGCAGTTAGAATTTGAATCACTTCATTTAGAAGAATACATTAAAGAGCAAGTAAAATACAAATGTAAATGAAGACAACCAAAACTGCATATGCAAACAGCAACTAGGAATACTTGGAAAATTAATCTGGAAGGAATGGCAGAGAGAGACAAAGAGAATTTTTAAGCATCTCAAGTAAAAAAAAAAAACCAAAGAGAAGCATCTTCCAAAAACAATTATGCAATTGTCAGTCACAAGCGGACTTGGACAGGTTACAGACTTCACTGCTGTAATAAAACAGAAGATAGTAGAGACACAGAAGGACAGAAGCACAGACAGAGAAACAGAGAAAATTATCTACAACATACAAATGACAAGACATTCTGCAAAACAGGAAATGCAGCAGTTTCACAAAGTGCAATCAGCTTACTGCAGGATTTCGATACTGACAGAATACTGAGGATTATGATCGACTCACTGGTCATAGCCCACTTATTATGTGTTTCAGACATAGATGCCAAGAAACTCGCCTCGACAGCAAAGCTCAAGAGGTGAATCTTGGCATCCATGTCAAAAACGCAAAATAAGGGGTTATGATTGGTAAGGCGATCATAATTCTTTGTATTACATGGAGCTTTACCTGTTCCATGTACTACTAGTTAAAGGGGAAAAAAATCACTAAGTGTTTTCCTGGCGTTCAAAACCATAAAACATTTAGTGAGCACTATCAGATGGTAGTGAAATGTAGTCCATTATATTTACACTCTCTCATACCTCTTACTGTCTAGATTTTTGCCAGACATCCAGATTATTGTTTCATATTTTTGGTGTGTCCTATAAAATATGTGGTTTTTGGACAAACCACTAAGGCTTGAAGTAGGATTACCACCTGTCCCACTTTGAGAGGGACAGTCCCTCTTTGGGCAGTTGTGTCCTGACAAAAAATATTAAAAAGGGCAAATGTCCTGAGATTGTAGGACATAATTATGTCCCATATTTTATGTAATAGTTGCATAAAATAGTTATTTCTGTATCTAAAATACCTAAATGTTACAAGAAACATAATAAGCAACTAAACTGCTACAAGAATAAGGTTTTATTTAGGAAAAAAGTTAAGTTCTATCCTTTGTACTGACCGTGGGTATGTGTCGGCCTCTAAAATTTGATGTGTGTCCTGCAAATGTCCCACTATGGCCATTTGAAAAGGTGGCAACCCAAGCTTGAAGTCATTAAATGACATACATTTGAGTTTCAGCATTTACATTCTTTAGATTATGCAGGCAAATACACATTCTTTTATTCTATCAACTCTTAAGTTTTTTTCATTTACATGAAGTTAGGGACATGTTATGGGCAAACAGTAGGCAGAAACTTATGTTATGTTCTGCTGCTGTCATTTGCTATTCAGTACAGGCAGATATTGTTGCCTAGCATTGGAGTCATCCTTAACAATATAAGCAGGGGGTACTTAACATTTGTTAAGGTTGGATTGCATGTCATTCTGGTGCTTAACAGGTTTGTCCTTTTTCCGAATATCAGAGAGTAATCAGCATGCTCCATGCATGACAAGATGATTATGATCATGCAGTTAAACCAAGGTTGCCTCTGCCAGAGTTGGTTGTACCTTAGGTGGGCATGAAACATCCCACAGCACTTACGGGAAAGAGTAGGAGAGGTTCCCTGGAACCCTGGCCAAACTTTCTAGTAGCCAGCATGAATATCACTCATATCTCTCAACCTCTTAGTGGAAGAATTCTGGGCAAAGCCAAAAATAATGTGAGGACAAAGACCAAAAATCAAGGACAGGTTTTAAATACTGCTCATGTAAACTAAGAACCCTGCTTGAATAACAGGTTTTGCATTAACATGCATTTTCTAAGCGACATGAACTCTGAAATTAAAATGGCTCTCATTATTTTGTGACTTCAGTCCTCAATTTGTCAGAAAGGCACAATATCTATGAGGAACAGACCAAAAATATGAGAAAAAAATCTGGACATCCTGGGTAGTTCTGGACAGCTAAGAGTTATTAGTTACCACCTCAGGTCTCCCTTGAAAAGAAGCTGCTGGCATAATGGAACTAACCCAGTCAATGAAGCATAATTAAAAATATATATATAAAAATTCAGTTCAGTGGAGAGTGGAATAATGATCACTGACAGCATAATGATTCATCTTTTACAATTCAATAAATGAAATGTATGTACTTCTCATAATGCTAGATGTGGATGAGCAGGTCCATCCTCATCAACAGCATTACTAATGTTATTACGAATTAGAGCTTGGCAATTATAACTTTCAGAGTTTACTAGCCCTCCCCTTTTACCCACAATGCCCTACCAGTCTCCTCTCCTGATCTCTGTCTTACTATACTAAAACAGAGCAGAATGTTTTGTAATAAAAAACAAAGGAACCATGAACTATGACAGTAAGAGGTAGAAGGAAGAAGTGTGGGTATGTTGACAACAATAGCCCTGCTCATCCAGGTATAATATTATGGTAAGTGCATAACTTCCACATCTGTTAAGAGAAGATTCAATTTTATCAGCACTGGGCCAGGAGTCCCACACTTATCCTTCAGGATGGTTACCTTCATGGGAACATGCCTTAAATAAAGGTGGCCCCAAAGGAAGAATTAAAGTTAGGCATCTCATCCAGATTTTAGTGTCTTGCAAATATACTTAGTATTGCCCATGTAGCTTCAGCACGAGTATTACCTAAGGATGTATCTTTGAAAAATGCCTGAAAGGTAAGCATTCTCCTAGCTGAGAGATACTCAGGCAGAGAAGACAAAGATCAAGTGTGTTTTTGTAAAAGAATATAATACAGTCAACAATCTGGATAAAGTAATTTGGAGTCAGGTTTATTTTGGGGGGGGGAGCCACAAAACTGCTAGTCCTTCCTTGAAAATGAGGCTCTTTTCACATAAAATCTAAGCTGTCTGCAGTACAGACATCCATATAATGCAGCAAATATCAATCTCTGCAAGCAATGTTAGGAAAGAACGCATGCAGGTTAAAACATTGATTGAGATTTGCTTCATTAGCACCTTAGGCATAAAAAATGGGTTTTCAATGGCACCCTGCCCTTATGAAAAAGTTAAGTATGGAGGATCAACAACCACTAGACACAGTGTTTTACAAGACAAGTATTTCAACTCCGCAGTGGCTATTATCAGAAAAGGAGGAAATATTAATTTCTCTAAAACAAAAGTCCCTAGTTGGCAAAGGATCCTTATAAGGAGATCTAGTAAGAAAGGTGCCTCTTGGTAAGGCCTTACATACTTTTAAAGGTGATAATGATAAAGAGAAGCCTGGTGAAAATTTGAAATGGCTGCAAGGGGGATTTTAAAAAAAGGCTTGCTTAATAATGTCAAAGTAAATCCACAATCAGGGATTGCAGAAAATAGAGCTATAAAGAATCCAAATTTCAACCCATATGAAAAATGTGTTCAATTACTCAATATAGTTTTCTTGGATTTGGTTGAAAAGTAAATATAACGATTAGGGCTATTCTCTATTGATAAACAAAGTCTGTGGGCATTACCGGAACTGAAGAAACCATATGGTTAGATGGAGGGAGTGGAAGTCTGAGTGTCACTTTGTGGACAGGTGGTTCAGCAGGGTTCTAAACAACCTCAGAAATACTGTTTTTTTTTCAGAAAATGATGCATCAATAGAAAAAAACACCAAGATGGAGCTAATCGAATGCCTCTGGACTTGTTTTGCCTTTCTTTCTGTATAAATTTCAGAATATCAGTAAATGAGAAAAAAGCATATAGTCCTACTGAATTTTTTCAATGACTGCAGCCCTGGGATATTTTTCTGAAGAAGGGATAGAAAAAAAAGTTACTTCACTTGGTGCTGGTCAGAAATGCAAAGAACCTGCAGCAAGGCTCCAGCCAGTGACAGAAAAATCTTCCACATTATTGACAGGGTAAGGAACCACTCGTGAGGTATGAGTACACAGTGACTGAGCCTGTCCTCTAGAGAACTGGCCTCCCCAAGAATATGTCTGGCAATCAGAAAGTGTCCTGTTGACACAGCCCATGACCATACCCCCACTGCTTCTTGACGGTGTGGTACAAATGAGTTCCACTGTGTTTATTTATATACCAAATCACTGCCATGTTACTGGTGTGGATGGGTGCAGCAGTATGTAAAAGGGAGTCCTCAAAGGCCAGCAGTGTGAGAAGGATTGCCATCATCTTCAGATCACTGAGGAGACATACATTTTCTGCAGCCTTTCCCTTGCAATGCCCCTTCCCCCACAGGGCAGATGCATTTGCAGTAACAACCACTAAACTAGCAGAGATATGAAAAGGGCTGCTCAGAGTAAGCTTTGATATGTGAAGCCACCATTTTATTTGTGCCTTCTGGAAATCTAGTTGTACTGTGTCATTAAATCTGTCAAATGGGACCACTGAAATTACAAAGTCCAAGTACAGCTGGCAAAGCTAACTATGTCTATAGATGCAACCATTAGACACAGTGCTCTGAGACATAATCAAACTGTTAGAGAATGAATGAATTGAAATACCAAGTTCTGGAACAGAAGAATCCTGCCTAAAGGAAGACAGAATTCTTGTGTTACAGAACTTGGTATTGTAACAGAAGAATTCTGTGAAAGGAAGATGGGCTCTGTAGAATAGTAAATTCAGGTCACTGCTTATGAATGCCAACTTTTGAGAGGGCTTCAAATGTGACTTTATAGTGTTCACCTTAATTAGCAGACTCCCAAGCAGAAACCAACATGTTCCATAATATATATATATATATATATATATATATATATATATATATATATATATATATATATATAAGACAGACTGAGTGAGTGAGTGAGTGCGTGTGTTTAGGTTGGGGGCTGAGATGAAACTGAATGGGAGAATCCGGAATTTATAATGGCTGACTCCTACTCAAAAATGCAGAAACCTCCTGCACTCCTTCAGAGGCAACTGATAACATCAAAACAAGGCCAGCTGTAAGAAGCAACTGATTATGTCATGCTAAATGGAATGATACAGGGCTATATCATAGCAAGTCAATAAAACTTTACTTGTGTGATCAAACAACAGAGGATCTCAATCACTTTCCTCCACAGAGCACTTCACTACCCATGCATTCTACTAACCATATACACATCAGATATCTGACTGCAATCAACAGGGCCAGTCCAAAGTGAAATGGAGCCCTAGAAAAAAGACTCCATTGGCTCCTCTGTTGTGCACTGATCCCCCTTTAACCCACCCAGTGGTCCTTTCCTGTTTCCCTGTATTCTGGCCCTGCACACTATCCAAACAGATTTCTTTCTAGTTTATTCAAGCTTTTTGTTTTACTTTTTATCTTTCTTTCATCCTTTTAACACACCCTAATTGGCCAAGAACGAGCTGCCAGCATACCCAGAAATTAAAGCTGTACTTGTTGACTATGTACATTTCAGGTATCATGGTGTACCAAATAAAAATGCTAACTGGCTAAAGCAACTTATTTATTTATTTTTTTCAGTAATTCTTTATTTATTCTTTTCATTGATATAAAGTAGCAAACATAATAGAACAAGGAGAGGGAACACCTCTTCACAGAAAGCAGTTGTTATACATTGCTGGTAGTACAAAAAGAAGTAAAACAATCAACCAATACTATTTACACTATATACATAGATGCTTTCAGTACTCAAGAGAGAAACTGTTACAGTTCAGTGAGAGTTGCTGTGATTTGGAGTATACACTAGAAAAAGGAGGCAGAAGAAAATTTCGTGAGCTATGAATATAGATTAATATGGAACCTAAGTTAAGTCTGATACATTGTAATGATCTAGGCAAGAATAATATTGAAGATTTGTTTGCATAATTTCCTGTGTTTGATGTTTTTATTCCCCTTATCAATTAAAATTTTATGGGCTAAGAGATGTTTGGTCGCCATTAATCTATAATTCTCCCAGGAGATGTTAGTTAGGTTAATCCAATTGGTTGCTATATAGAGTTTCATTAAGAGAAAAACATTGATCATAGTAATTGCTTGAGTTTTAGAGATATTATTTGGTAGGATACGTAGAAGAGTGAATTCCCAGTATTTTAACCCCCTCTACACACACACACACACACACACACACACACACACACACATTCATATGGCTGTGTACATGTTCTTTAGTTTTTTGATATCACAGCCATACAGTGTGCAAACCATAGCAAACCCTCTTGCATATATATATATATATATATATATATATATATATATATATATATATATATATATATATATATACACACACACACATGTAAACACACATACACACCCCTGTACAGATACTTCCAATTACAGCAAAATGGATGATTATGTACACTCAGATGTCTGATTGGGATTAAATAATAAATAATGGCCAAATGTATTTAAGCTAACTGCTGTCAGAAAAATACAATGAAACCCAATGCAAACAAATACTTGACCATCAATTTCAGACACTTTTTTGACTGTAAACCTCAGATGTCTGATTGTGATTAAATGAATGAATAAATGCATAAACAACTGGCACACAGGGATGTAATCATCTCAGTTCACTGTTGTCAGAATACACACACACACACACACACACACACACACACACACACACACACACACACACACACACACACACTTACTTCTCAACCTCTTAGCTCAAGAATTAGGGACAAAACTAAGAAATAATGTAGGACAAATCTCCAAAGTCAGGGACAGATACTGCACTTATATACTCAGAAAGTTTCTAGAATAACAGGTTTTCTAATAGCATGCTTTTCTGAAAGCTATGAAGTCTGAAATTCAAACATGTGTCATTATTTAGTGACTGCAATCCTCACTGGTTGTGAGGAACATTTCTTCCATTCTAAAACAGCTGGAAGACATTTAATAGGGCCAACTTTAATCTCTTTTTAGAGTAGGTCTAACACTGGGCTGTTGAAAACAGCCCAACATGCAGAGCAAGCAGATTTCAAATTTTTTTTGAAGAACTTGGAATTCCTCAGAACTTAGTGCATGCACAGTACTGCATGCACTGAGTTACAATCCCTATGTAGAAATGAGAAAGTTGACAATTATTTGTAAATAAATAGATTAAATAAAATGCAATTTCTTCATTTTTTTATTGGCAGAGGCTGCATCCCAGCAGTTAGTACTACGAGCTGCCATATGTAGATAGGCTTCTTGGAGGCCTAAAAAGTACATCTAGCCTTGTTCCAATAGACAGGGAAGGATGGCTGCACCATGACCACCCAAAAGGTTCTCTGGGGATAAATTCATTTAGACCCCTCAAATCAGTACTGACCTGAGGTCCTTTGTCTTTCTGCAAACTAAAAAAGACCCAGAGTAATAACTTTTTTATGGGAACTAAAAGGAACATGGACTAATAACTTGATGCTTTCTGATCTGGACTGATCACATGGATGGCTTTTTTCCGCATGACGTCTAATGCTTCTTTTCTTGTTGTACTCTTCTGACAAGAGTGGGATGCCAAGTAAAGGAAAAAGTGGAACTGATGAGGTGTATGGAACGGAATCATATAGCATTTAAATATTACTGTCTTTATCCACGTGTCCCAAATGATGGACAGCCATATTTGCAAGCATAGGACAGACAATCCCCAACTGCCTCTACAGTGGAACAGTCAGAAAAAGTTTCAGAATTAGTCTGAAGGCCACACTGAAAGCAGAGCTGACACATGCTCTGTTGTATCTTAGAAAAGGTGCACTGCAGTGGTTGAAACTAAAAATAAACAGTAAAAAATGTCTTAGCTTCCTTTTTACATTCTCTAAATGTGTTTGAACTGACAGAAAAAAAAACAGCAGATCCATTGAAGGGGGCATTGGTGAAAGTTGTCTTGGAGACTTCAGCAAAGTCTGTGAGATGCAGTCAGATGTGACATTAAAGAGCTATGCTAGTACCTTTTGTCCTAGATGCAACATTTGCTAAACTGAGTCAGTTACATAGCTAAACCAGAAATAAATGAAAAAGTTGTCATCTATGACTGCAGTTTGAATTTGTCCTTCTAGCAACTCATTAGGTAAATGCTTTATTTTTTTAGTCAACTTTCACTGAAACCTGAACATATGAGAAAGCTAACTTATTTTCCTCACGGAAATGTACGTGAAGCGTACACATACTTCCAAAATATGTCCAATACTCTTAATTCCTTATCCAAGGGATGGATAGCAAGACTCTGCAGTGTCATAACCTTTTTTGAGGGCCACAGTAACAATAGAATTCAGCTTAGGAGTCTCTATATAGCAATCCTTGTCTTTGGGAGGGAGGAAGATCTTGTCCAGCCTTCTTGGGACAGGTGGAAGAATATCAGGATTTTCCATGTCCATTTTTATCAACAGGAGGGACCAGCCGGAAAAAGGTTAGCGGGTCTGTAATGTCTCCTACAGGATCTTTTATGGAGAGGCCTGTAAGCTATCTCCATCTCTGCCTTATCACCATAAGTATTTCCCCATATTTGGGGTTATCTGTGTGAGATGGTGGGCAGTCAATGCTCTCATCATTCTCAGCACCTGGGATGAGGGACTCCTGGAGAGAGCCCAACTGCTTCCTCTTACCCCTAAAAATGCTGCCAGACTTTGGAGGTGATTGGTCCATTGATGAAGAAGCAACATGCACTGGGGTCCAGATATCTGAAAATGATCCTACAAGAAACCTCTGATCTCACTGCCCAGCTGACTGAAAAATTATAATGCCCAGGCTGACATCAGAGCGAGAACAAGCACTGACACCAACACATGAATGGTGTTAATGTCAACACTGCACTCAGGATTGAGATTAATGGAGCCTGCAGATGAAGAGTAAAACAGGCAAGGCCAACACTGACAGAGAGTGAATCAGCACCAAGTCCAAACATAACAGCACGACCCCTGATAAAGGAAAGATACACCCCTCGATTTTGCACCCAACATTGATAGTTTCAGCCATAAAGGTCAGAAAACAAACCCAAAGATGCTGGGACTGGCATCAGTAACATCAGCACTGAGACTGACCCTGACAGGTTTACCCAAAATCATGAGCCAAAAGGAAATTCTGACAATGACAGTATCATTGCCAATGGTGTCAACATCAAGGGGGAAGTCGAAACAGAAAGAGTCAACCTCAAGGGCTGCGGTCCTACATGAAGACTACAGCTGATATTGGCATAAATTTTTGTTGGTTCAACTCTGGTCTCCTTATATTCAGCACCAAAAAGGAGGCTCCAGTTTTCTGTCAAGCTGACCTGGAGTACCAATGATGCAGGCATATACAGTAATAATATTGGTGACATGATGCATTATTCAGCTGTATACAAAAGATGAGGGTGAGCTCAACATCTGCAAAGAATCCAGAGTATATGAATCTGAAAGGAAAATGGCTTCTATGATTGTTATTTCTGGCTTTTTTAGGGTAAGTGATGGCTTTTCACTGTGTTGTGGTGTTTATTTTTTCTGCTACTGCTGCTTGGCATTGTTTTGTTTATCTGAAGGATAGCTTGTTTGTGGATTTGGCATTGTTTTTTACTTGAAGAGTAGCTTGTTTGCAGATTTGGCATTGTTTTTTATTTGAAGGGTAGCTTGTTTGCAGATTTTTTTCTATTTAACAAACATTGTTTTCTCAGTTTCACAGTCATCGAATGTCAGGGTATGCTCACCTAGGTAAGAAACCCCCCTGTGGTCTTGCAGTAAGTATGGCAGTTCTCTCCTTTATTTGCTTCAGTTGCAGAATTGTATTTCACTCAGATGAAAGAAGTCTCTTGAACCATTTGCTTTATGTTGGGCTAGACCTTGGTAAAATATTAATGTCTTGGTACACACCACATCTTGATTTGATGCAGTAAGATGCTGGTTTCTTACTGATATTGCTGCACTTTAGACAGATGGCAAGATATAAATACCAGGGAGTCAGAATAACAAAATGCAAATGCTCTGAGTTTTAGTACCAGGGAGTCAGGCTGGATGCATCCACTCTCTTTATTAACATCATAGCAGCTAAGAAGTAAGACAAAGCAACATGACACCCTGGCTACACAAACCAGCCTCATGGGTACATCTTAAAAGTTTCACTGCACTACATGAAAGATTTTCCCTAAGGTTCAGGAAGATGATCACTGCTTGCCATAACTGTCTACAGCAAGTGAGTCAACTGCACTAATACCAAGAAAATGGGATTCAAAGATAATGAGGTCTTTCTAACTGCAGACATAACTATCAGCTCATTAGAATGTTTCTGACAGGGTTCAGCACTAGCACTGTCAAACCTCATGTTGGCAGTGTTTCCTAGTGGCCCATGTATTGCATTTGTAGAGGCAACTCCCTCCCCACAATAACACACATTCACACATACATCCACTTTTCAACAAACAAGCCCCCCCCCCAACCACAGTCATTTGCACTCACAGAACCACTCACATATTCTCTCATACTCATAATCCAAAAGACACACACACACACATCCACACGCATACATACACTAACACTCCCCATCCCCATATCTTTGTGGAACTCACTTGCTTCACAACTGCATCCACAACAGTGAATAGGTAACCACCATCTTTTGACAGCATTCACTTTTTCTGTAACAGTGAAAATGTATGCATCCAAGCAATTGAGCCAGCAGCATAAACTGGGACCCAGTGGCATTTCCAGGGGAGAGCACATAGCTATTTCATATGTGCTGCTCCACCAAACTGCTGCATTATCACATAGTGCTCCTCATGAGAATGCCCTCTACAGTGATCCCCCCACCAGTGAAAATCCACAGAAATAGGGATGGTTAAGAATTGGAAAGGCTTACCATGATGTGGAAAACAATTTTGTTAGAGCTTCCCTCTCATGGTAAACCTTTCTAAATCCCAATCTTTATCTTCTTACTCTTTCCAGCAGACAATGCAGTCATAAATGTGCATCTCTCAGCTGTCTCACAAGTCACTCTTTATTGGCTTTTGTAGACACCACAGCAAAAGAGTCGCTATAATATACAAATTGCTCCAGTGTGCATAAATAATCAAACAGAAGTTCTTACTGGAATATAGAACGATGCTGAACAAGCAGTCACAGGGACGATAAAATGCCTAGCTATATACACCTTTAAGTAGACACATTTAAAAGTTCTTGTCACTCTTTGTGAGTACTTAAAAATGACCACCTCCCAGATCAGTCAGGGCCAAACATGATAATGCTGGTACATATTTATGTCTTCCAATGTAATCATCACGCTAGCCTTAAAGGCAAACAAAGTGGCACTTTTCATGACTTGTAGTGGTAACTTATTCCATAGGCTCAGAATACATTGAATTAGGAACCTATCTCCAGTGACTCTTGTTTATTTGTTGCTGTAAACTTAGGATACTAACAATGACATCTCTCTTGCACCTGCCTCCTTGAAACAACTCAGAGAAGCCAGTCACTTGATATCCAAAGAATTCACTCCTTGCCTACTCTTAGCCCTTAGAGTAGAGGGTGGTAACCACTTAAAATCTGAGGACCCACATTTCTGAGTCCTGTGATATTGAGATCAAATGGTCAAAAATACAGAATTATATATATGAAGTCAGAGACTTCTGTTTCTCAGAATATTCCCCTTTTTCTGAGATGTGGTAATTTCAGAGTTGGTATATAAAATCTCGGGTTGGAAGGCTTGCCCTTCCCACAAAAACAAGTTTAAAGGTAGAAGCATAGCTAGGGTATGGTGAACGGGACAGCCATTTAATGTGCAAGGTATCAGGGGGCATATATGGCAGATACATTCTTTATTTCCAAACTCCTCAAATGAGCAGGCAGGCAGTAGAGATGGAAGGAAGGACTTTGTAAGATCAAAGAAATGACCTTTTCGGTTTTCATGAAGAACATGGAGCTTAAGGGCATTAGGTACCTAGTGCTCACCATTTGCTCTTCTCATGTATTTTCAGTCTTATGTTTTCAGTATCTCAGACTCCCTAATTCAAGTCTTGGGATTTCAGATAAATCAAGTCCATTGACTACTGTCCACTGTTTATTTGCTAATCTAGAATTCCATTCCCTTCAAAGGATGTTGAAGGTGGTCTTTTTTGCCAAAAACTAAGTGTAGCACAATTGGAAAACATAATAACCTAGTTAGGCACTCCAGATCTCAAGCCTTCTTACCAGCAAAGATGAAATCCTTTCCTTCATTACTAAGGATATGCTCATAAATTAGGACTATTTTTACTGAGCACCTAGTGCTCAGGATCAATGGTGAGAGTGTGCAGAGGGTTAAGAGTACGAAATTCCTGGGTGTACACATATCAGAGGATCTCTCGTGGTCAGGAAACACGTGACAACTGTTCAAGAAAGTGCACCAATGCCTCCACTTTTTAAGAAGGCTGAAAAAAGCTAAGCTTCCTCATCATGTTCTCTCCAACTTGTACAGAGGTGCAATTGAGAGCATCCTCACTTGTAATTTCACAGTGTGGTTTGGAAGCTGTACAGTTGCAGAAAAGAAGGTGCTACAAAGAGTGGTGAGGGTTGCAGACAAGGTAACAGGTTCCAGTAACAGGTTCCAATCTTCCATCGATACAACATCTTTATTCTCCAAGAAGCAACCGAAAGACCACCAAAATAATACAGGACAACACGAATCCTGCGCATGGACTGTTCAAGCATCTGGCATCAGGCAGGAGATATCGTAACATCTGCTGCAGGACTACGGAATTCAGTAACAGTTTCTCCCCTACAGTGATTAGACTTCTGAACTCAGGCACTAGTCCCAGGGGTCTGGACACATAAGTTAATTTTTATTTATTTGTGCAATATATACTTACATATACTCCAAGTAAGTGCAATATTTATTTATTATATCCACAGTAAGCATTATTTAACTCACTCAAGTGCAATATTAGACAAACAACTTGGGCATTTCAATCTGTTGTGTGTTTTGTATTACTTTAAGTAGGGTAGTTAATTTAACTCAGGTAAGGGTATTCTTTTTGTGCATGAGTGCTGGTAAATGTCTACTCTTTTTTGCATGTATTGGGAGTAGTACTGTATTTAATTATGTTCATTCATTTATTTGTATGTGTTGTTTCACTTTCCTTTGTAAGTTCAGGAATTGAGCTGATGCATGAAATTTCATTTAGGCTACACGTGTATAGTTCTAAATGGCAGTAATGTTTATGTTGACTTTTTTTAACTTTGACTTCTTGACTGGTACATTATTGTCTCCATGCTGCTGTAGTTTAGGGGCTTTATTACTTGGGTTATTTGTATATGTGCACTGAGCTTGAAGGAAATATACACAGAGCTTTTTTATAGCATCGATAAACAAATGTTTTATATTTCACACAGTTACACACAAATAACCCACACAGATATATATCTGTGCATGTATATTATATATGTGGATCAGTGTCAAAAAATAATAACCACCAAAGTGTGAGCAGGTTGAACAAATCTTCATTTATTTGCCTGTACAGCTGGAGACACTGATGGCTCTTTTTAGAAGTGAAGTAGCAATTTATTTTTCTGCACAGCTTTTAGTCAATTAAATAATTGCTTTTCTCTCTCATTTTTATAACTTCTGTATCTTCCTTTGGCCTGTGATTCCCTCTTGGTTGCAGTCCAGGGTCCCATAGTGCCTACATCTTTTTGTTGGTTGTCCTTCAGATCTCGGCTGCTGTGAACTATACAGTGGTCTAATTACTGTTACTCATCCTGTTGATTAACTGTACTCTCTCCTAACCTATTATGCCTGCAGGCTGCTGTGCAGCAGAACAGAGATATGTGCTTTCTTTGTTAGGCTTCTCAGTTTCTGCTCAGAGCTAGCTTCCACATTTCTTCCATCTCTCCCTTTCACTCCTTACCTTGGATGAAGCCATCTTCTCCTCTGCTATTGGAAAACTCATATAACCCAAAACTAAGGGTTATCTTCTCTTTTTTACCACTCTTTAATACTGCTTTTCAGCTTATTGTTATTCGCACTTCCTACATGAGTGACCTATAAGCTGTAGACTATTACCAGGTGTCCTCATGCTCCCCCATCAGTTTCAAGACCAACATCACCATCAGTACATTTTCTTTTATTTTACTTTTTCCATACCACAGAGTCAATAAAATAATAAAGTAACAATATAGAATGATGCTGTCTTTCATATCATCACCACAGTTAATAGTAATCAGCCCTGTTATTGATTAAATACATCATTTCTGCGTTAAGCTGCTTCTTATCCCAGAGATACTATAGCAAAAGAGGTGATCAGAATAAAATGGTTAAGTACTGTATAAATCAAGTTACTGTACATGAAAGTGTTCATTTTCATGATTTAAAAATAAATACTTGTTCCTTGGCTACTGTGTGTTAATTTGATCAACTTCACTTAAGTAAATATACTGTTGGTTACTTCCTGCTTACTCATAAAAAATAAATCTAAACCACTGTTAAAAATGTAAGCATAGAAGTACATAGTTTCAGACGGATGATTTGGCAATGTTATCTAAGGGTAATAAAGCTTTTACTCAGCTGTGCATATATAGACTTTACTGACAGTTGAGATGTTACCCATTTTGTGTTGTATATATATTAACCCTCCTCTAGTTTTCTATTCTAATCTTTTTCATGCGTCAATACACATTATTTTTTAATTCAATCAGATGCATTGTCCTACCTTGTATGTAGAGCCAGTTTTGATGAAGTTTTTTTCTAACACATTGTCCAGGGCTGGGTCCAGTTCTTCACCAACATCCTCAATCAACAATGGCCTTCCAAGAGATAAGCTATCTTCAAGATGGTTTCTGAAGTACTTATGGTTTAGTGATGTAATCTAAACCAAGAAATGAAAAGTCAGAGTAAATTTTATCACTGAGGTTTGGGCAAAGAAAGACGGACAATATAGCAAATAACTGAAGACTTAGAGCACATAGTATCACTAACACTTAAGTGTTAAACTATTCTCAAAAGACTGCACTGTGCAAATGCAATTACTCTCTTACTCTGCAGAGTACATCTTTTATAAATCACATATGCAATAAAATACCACTAAAACAGTAGACAATAAGAGATTTATGCCCAGCCTAGCATTTGTGCATTCATACTTGTTTAGCATATTGCCAAACAAAGGAACCACTATGTATGTTACATTTTTACAGTTACATTACTACCGCCCTCAGTAAGTTGTTGGTGTACAGGATCATTAATTTACATACTTATGTCTAATAATACATGACCATGTTCATGGGTCTACTGCCATACCAGGATCATATTCCACTTGCAATACCCCACTGCAGTCAGATAAACAGTATATTTATTACATGATCTGCCTCAAATGGTCCATTAAGCCAAAGTTTCACTAACCTACAGGTACATGACAATGATCCTACAATACCTGCTGAAACAGTGATGAATGCAATAGCACCATAAGAAACAAGCATAGCAAATAATATACAGTGGAGCTGCAGTACTGTTGTAGGAATGCTGTACACAAGGCACACAAGTATATACACCATTCCTTGTTTTACTATTGCATTATAAAACTCAGTTATCTTATTGTCTTACTTTTTACTACAAAGTCAAAGTTGAAAATGGTCTCTTGGGTTCAACATACTTATTTTAAATGATAAATACAAATAGAAACACAGTTCAGATGAATTAAAAGAAAATGCTGTTGGGCCACTACAGTAAAATATAACCACTTTCATCTAGTAAACTACATTCAAGATATATAGACTTCAGGATCAATATTGATGACACAGTAATGGTGTTTCTTAAATGAACTGTGCTAAGCACTTTTATGTCATGTCATACTAAAATAGAAGAACTACATATTAATAAAACAGAGATTAGGTGTGAAGTGAAAGCCCTACTATACTAAAAAATAATATGACAGTGAAATAAAACAGATGCCTCAAAGAAAAGGTTACTCTACTATATAAGCAAAACTGGCCACTCTCTAACCCTCAGTTTTCATCACCTGACTTTCAAACTTCCCCCTCTCACTCTTCCCTTTACGCTACCTTCTACCCTCTCCCCCTTCTTAATCTCGTTCTGTCCTCCTCTTGGGCACATTATAATATTATTAGTCTGAGTTCATTATAAATGTTCTGATTGCTTTGTTTAGCTTTGGAATGGCATAATGTTAGTTTTCAGATTATTGTCTGAGATTTAAATTTTATTTATTTATTTATTTATTCATTTTACATTTGTTTACTGGGTAATGTATGGCTGGGCTGAGAGCCCATTTTCAGAGGAGACCTTGGGGAGAAAAGGTCCACAACATACAATACAATTTAGATAGTAGACTAAAACAATATGACTCAATACATACTAGTTAATTTCAACATACAAAACAATTTAGACAGTACACTAAAAACAATATGAATCAATACATATTAGTCAGTTTCAACAGAAAAGCACAGCATTTACAGTACTTGAGATTAGAGCACATATAGTGTATATGTACATCATGTAAAAACTGGCTAATAGTTTACATGTGGAACTCCGAGGAAATTAAAAATACAGATTGAGTAAGAAATTGAAAAGCTAGACAGTTTGTAACTACATAAATTTGTGAGAAAGAGTTTCCGTGAGTAGAAGAGGCAGACAAAAGGAATGACAGGGTAGACAGCTATTGATGCAGGAAGAGAGAAAAAGCAATGGTCTGTATGTAGGAGAAAAGATGAGGTGGTGCTGGGCATTAAAAGTTATCCAGGAAAGCAACAGGGGCATAGCCATTTGTTTTTAAGGTGTTCTTTCAGTTTCTGTTTAAAAGCAGGATAGAAGGAGTACTCTGTATGTTTAGGGGAAGGGAATTCCAGTACTTAGGAATTTTGTTTCAGTAGAGGGAGTCTCCGTGGGTGTTATGAGACTGTGTAATTTTGAGCAGTGGGTCTGTTGGTGGTCCTAGGGGATCTGCTGCTGACATGTAGTTGGACCAGGGATGAAATTGCAGGGCAGTCATTTGGGTTTTGAATAATTTTGTGGGTGAGGGTGAGTTAGTTTAGTGTTAAGAGATTTTAGAGTACAAGCCATTTCACTGATTTACAGCAATGCAGTGATGAGCTTTATGAGGGAGACTGGTAGCAAACCCAGCTATTTTGCTGTAGCAGGACTCAAAGTTTTGGAGGTCGGCTTTGTGTAAGTTGGTGAAATTTTGTGAGCAGTATAAAAGAGTGGATAGAAGGTGAGATCTAGCAGTGGCTAGCCTGGCTTGTGGTGTTAGATAAGGTTTAGCCCTATAGAGAGCACCGAGTTTAGCATGGACTTTTTTGATTGTTTGTGATATATAGATGTCAAATTTTAGTCAGTCATCTATGGTAATACCTAGGAGTTTGGCCTGTTTTTTTGGCTCAATTTCAGTGTTGTTTGTGGATAGACTGGAGAGGGGTTGAGAGGTGCTTTTGTTAGATTTGTTTGCGAATATAATTAACTTAGTCTTTTTAGGGTTAAGAATGAGTTGGTGGCTAGAAAGGAATGATTCAGTTCTTGAAATGTTTTTTGCATCTTGTCTTGGAGTTCTAGGGGGGAGGGGACTGATATGATCAGGGTTGTGTTGTCAGCATACTGTATGATTGAGGCTAGTTCGGTTGCAGACATAATATTATTTGTAAAGATGATGAAAAGAAGGGGGCACAGTATGGACCCTTGGGTACAACAGTGTTAACCGTCAGTAGAAGGGAGAGAGAGTGGTCCTATCTAGTAGCCTGTTGCCGGTTTTATAGATAGCTGTGGAACTATGTTAGGGTTGATTGACTGAGGTTGTAAGTGTCTGTTACAACTGTTTGCTTACTACTATGTCTCTTATATTGCCTCAGTTTTCACTTGCATATTCCAAGCTAGCCTGAAAATAGCCCATGTGGATCAGTGCTACACCCCCAGTTAACAAAAATGTAGCGTTTATATCACGTTATCGAAAGATGAAAATAGCGAACGCTATTTCATCGGCCCCAAAACATCTAAACATGAAAATATCGATCATTCAGAAAAGCAAATTTTTTCCCATGGAAAACATTAGCTGCTCCAAAACACATACACACAACACAAGCACATCAAACAAACAGCAACCACATACATACACAAATTCCTACATCTAATGCTACACTAAACTAAACATACACTACTATTTACCCACTTACCTTAACCCAAACCCTAACTCTAAGGTCTGTCACTATCGCACACTCACCTAACCTGCGCCCTAACCCTAACTCACTTAAACCGCCCCTAACCCTAACGTACAATCGCACACTTACCTGAACCCAACCCGTAACTTTCCACCACAGCGCTAAGAATAGCGAAGCCACAGAAACGGCAAACCGATTTCTTTCCCGAGGAAAGAATCACTGTTCTGTAGCTTCGCTATTCTTAGCGTTTGCTGAATAGTGTTCGATATCAGAACATTCGAAGTTTTAATACTTCGATGTTCTGATATAGACCCATAATGTAGATACATAAATTAAATAAATAAATGCATAAATACCTGGGCAAAGAATATCTCACAAAGTATACTGCTGCTGTGGAACAGACTCCCCAGCAATATAAAACAAAGTTCATCCCTGTCGATATTCAACAGCAACTTACATCTATGGCTGTGGAACAAAAAGTTTATCCCAGAACTGCTCCCTGTAATTCTACTGGACACAGGCAGTTACAAAATCCTTTATCCTGTGCATAGCTCCCCTCAAATTATCTGTGGTATGATCCCAGTTACTCTTTTTAGGGGTAATATATAATTATTGACCATGGGATAGGTAAGGCCAATCTATAACCAAACAGGATAGGTTATTTCAAGCACAAAAAGGGAAACTGGCTAGGCTTAAAATGGTCCACAAGGACAGCTAGCCTAGTACTTACCTATGAACCTATAAAAATTAGCCAGATGGGCAGGTGACCTCTTATCACTGGGGCTGTATACCACTAAATATCGTAAATTGATTAGAACTACATCATCAACTAATATATACACAGCTTCTTACCACCTATAAAATTATCCAGCATCCGTCTGCTTATTCAGCACTAAATACCATTCTACACAACTATGTTCTCAAGCAGTCAGTATGACCAAATACTCCTATCTGTCCACAAACCTATCAAAACTGCTAGGCATGGTCTGTACTCTTATCATGTTGCGAAGGCCTGGATCTCCTTAATTGTATCCATTAAGTCAATACCCTCTCGCCCATCTTTCAAAACCATTCTGAAAGACTCCCTAGCCAAAATCTGGTTTTGTTCTTGCTCAGCCCCAGGAAAAACTATATTCCTGAATATGGACAAGTACCTATTTATACCTTACACCTCCGTATTCTCCCTTCCTCACCCACTCATTCCTTACTGCAATCAATTTCTCTCCCCTGACTCTCTTTCTAAATGTTCCATAATTCTGTTTTTTTTCTCTCTCACTTCATATTGCAATTCCTGTTTGTATTATACTAACTTACCTTTAATTTCTCAATAAACTGGCTCAAATTACTCTAATTATTAAATCACTGTCCTATAAAAGGGATCTATTCTTAACCAACATTTTTCACATTATGTGTAATTTCGTATAATGATTTAAACTGTAGATGGTTTGTATTATTTTTGAAGAATGTAAAATTATTGTTCTTAAAAAATTTTGTAAAACTTTGCAGCTTTTCTCCCTGGACCTCCACTGAAAATGGGCACCTACCCAGTTGGACTTTCCCAGTAATCAAATATCAATAACTAAACAAAGAATATCATATCATGCTGAATGGGCTCAGAAAACCTGCAAATGGTGAAGACAGGATTAAAAGACAGAAGGGTTTATGAACAGCATACTAAGGGGAAAACAGCATTTCTTCTTTCCTGGAAGAAATACAAGAAGTAGGTCAGTACTACAGTTGATTTATTCTGGTCCACAGACCCTTTTCTAACCATGGCACCTAGTCATTTGTAAAAACAACACATTTTTTTTGAAATTATATTGTGGATACATAAATAACAAATTGCAGCAAAGACTGACAAAAGCACACAATAAGCATCAGCAATACACTAGCATATTTTACTACAGGTGCCAGTTCACATTTTAACAAGAAATGCAACCAGTCTCACCTGAAGTTCATTCCGGGATTCCTTATTCTTAATCCATATCTTGCCCTGGGTTTGAGGATCAATTAATAAAGGAAAGCGTGCAGCTTTTGTCACAATGATACCATTTTGTATGGACAAATCATCATTCGGTAATCCCTGAAGATTCCACTCACTAACAGTCGGTGCATCGATGAGCATTTCTGTAAGATTCGAATTGGCACCAAATGGGATTTTACGTGTCTTCATTTCTTTCTGCCAATCCGCCAGAAGAAGGTTACGGAATTCCTGATTGAATGGACCAGAATAGGAGAGAAAGGCTGTGGCCAACAGTACATCACCTAATGAAGTTTTTCAAAACAAAAAGGAATAATCCAGTTGGCATTCATATCAAGGACTATTCTTTAACTAATGATGACAAAAAAAATCAGCAAAGAATTATTAACTTACCTTAATTACATGGCTGTACAAGAATTTAACAGTTTTTCCAGTTTTAAAAAAGATCAAATCAGGAGATTTAAAATGTTTATTTATTTTAGCAAATTAAGAGAGGAAAATCACAGAAACTTGCTAATCAGCAGAATTAACAGAAGGAATGGTTACTGTATAAAAAAAGTAGGGGTCCAGGAGATTTCAGTGAATCCATTTCTTTTTCATATGTTCTAGAACAAAGAATGGCAAACTGCCTTTAATTTTCATGCCCAACAAAACTAGCAATTGTAAAACTGCCAACAGGTGACTTGCTGTCATTTGACATTGCATTGAAGAAGAATGTTTCACAACACTTTTAATGGACAGAGGGAAACACAAAGCACTGTTCAACAACTGGAGATTGAGAGGACAACTATTTCTTCAGTAATCTTTCACCAGCACTAGCAATATACTGTAAGATGCGTCTTTATCCTTGGCTTTAATTTTTAATTTATACAATGGGATAGAAGAGAGGTCCCAGGAATCTGGTGGTTACAAAATACTGACAAGTAACATGGCAAGCAGGAACAGCTGTAGTGGATAGTTGACTGTACAAGAAGGCAAACACAGCAGGCAGCCATGGAAGAGAAAACAACAATAACTGTATTAATTAAATATATGATAATGTACAACAAATTGTGATGGGGTGGTAACTTGAAAATCAAAATGCAAGAACATTCAGAAACAAAAATGTGGTAAACCTCATGCCACGGTAAGAGCCATTTCTTATAAAAAAAAATAAAAACATTTGAAAGCTGAGAAAGCGAAAGAGAGGGGAAAAATTATGTACTGAAGACAGGATGTGTTAGCAATGAAAATAATAGACCTTGGACAACAGATGAGGGCAATTATTCAATAGTCTCCCCTCTATGATACACTGTCTTTACCAGAAAACTAACTACATATGCCTATTTCTCCTCAAACTGGCATTCTGTTTGTCCCGCATATTCTTAAATTATATCACTGTTTTTGAATCTGCTACCTCTTACGTAAGTCTAGCTCATTAAATTCATCTACAACTCAGTGTAAAAGTACTTTCTCTCGCACATCCTAAAGCCAATCAACACACACACCCTGATATTTATGAAGGTAGTCTGAAGAATCATAACTGTATTCTGTGCACTGTCTTCGGTATGCTGATGATGACCACTGCAATTCACCCCTGAAGGCACACACATTCCCATGATCATAATTAGTGCACAAGAATGGGTACCAGGAGCTCTTGTGCTCAGGAATGATAAGCAGTGCTGCACAGACTGATAGGGCTACACAGTGCTAGTGAGTAAGGCATCCAATTAGGCATGCTGTACAGTAATCACTGCTTCACTCAGTAGTGCTCACTGTCATCAAGGATTGTGATTCACAGGAGAAATCACGGTCATTAGACAAAATGGTGAAGATGGGTCATTACCATACTGTAGTAATGAGGGGATCTGGTACTGTGCTATCTCATGCAGGCAGGAGTTCTTCAGCATCATAGTGAGGGAGCAAGACAAGGTAGCCTGCGGCAGCATGTTTCCTGCACTGCAGGGGACTCTGTTGCTGGTAAGAATTTTCCTTGAGTGTAACAGAGGTGTTTTTTCCCCCTGAACTGGTATGTTGCTTCAGTAGTGCAAGCTAAGCATCATAGTGGTAGGCTGCAGATATTGCTAATCACTGTGCTGACAAGTGCATCACACTTTGCAGTTCATACTGCTCTCCCATAGTTTATGCTGTCAAGACCAAACAGTACTGTATTCCTGCTCATTTTGTGAATGGTGTATGATCAAGATGGGCTGGCATATCGGACTGGATTGCTAGTACACAATGCAGCAAAACTCTGCAATAAGTCTTGCACAATTTTGTTCTACTGCATTACAATATTTATGAATAACATAGGATTTTGTACATTATTCCAGGGAACACAAATACTGCAACACATCATTTTCTTCAAATTTTGTCTCACTCTGCCTGCACAAAATTTTTTTGTTAGGTACTGAACATATTAGGTCATGCTATGCTATTACAACTTTTTTGGCACAAAATTCCTATCAGTGTACTGTCCCAGAGCACACATTACACATGTCTGTAGCCATTCTTCCCTGCAGAAGAAAACTCTACATTATCCTAGCTGTCTCTTTTTGAACTATCTCCTTCATGTGAATATATTTGTGAAGAAGCTGTGTCTTCAGAAAGTACAGTTGTGTAAGATCTTACCATAATGGTAGATGTCCTTCTTTTCATTGTTGCAGTATGCTGTACAATAGGCATCCCCTGCCAAGGGTGGCCTGACATCTGGCCAGTATACCAAAGCCTTTAGGTTGCTTTACTGTACCCCGTATGTGACATGTATGCTCCCCACGAATATTGTGGGGCATAAAGGTGATGTCCGGATGTACCACATTTAGAACTGAGAGCCCTAGTAGAAACACCAGTCCAAAGCAAAAGGAGGTAACCAGTAAATCCAAAAGAGGAAAGAACCTGGGGAGGAGGGAATGAATACTGCAACAGTGAAGAAAAGGACATCTACTTATAGGGTAAGGTCTTGTACAACTGTACTACGTCCTTCCATTTCACTGTTGCAGTATTCTTTACAATACGGAGAGTGGAAAAGCTCAGGAAGAAGAGAGGGAGGAGGAAGGACCAGCAGAGCTCTCTAGGAATCCATGATGGATGGCCCTAGCAAAACCATCTCTGGCTCTGGCTATCACATCCAATGTATAGTGCTTGGTAAACGTATGTACAGAAGTCCAGCTAGCTGCCTCAAGAATAGAGTTACTATCCAAACCCTTGAAAAAAAGCACCAGAAGAAGCCACAGCCCTAGTAGAATGAGTCTTTTTTTTTTTTTTGTAAAGATAAATAACATATTTATAATTCTAAAACATTACTAACTTCAAACCATTATATAACTATTTACATTGGTGTCTATGCAAATAACATTGAAATTCTATATTATATAAAGTTAGAAACATAAGATGATATATCTTCTTCGATATTTTCAGGTATTTCCAGTACTTTCATCCAAGAGTAATAGTAAGAAGTAAATCTTTTAGTTCTGTTCTTCACTGTTAATATTTCCATGTGAGCAACTGTTGTTGTTAAAGTCTCAAATTCCTTGAACGTGAAGCCTCATTTTCCAGTGTATAGTTATGATTTTATGTGAAATTGCCAATAGTGACCATAGGATTTTAGTGTCTTTTTGGTACACAGTTTGGAATAGGAGAGTTGAATAAAATTAAAGACTTTGTTAATTGAAAATTATCATTATAAACAGTCTGAAAAAAATAATTAATGGATTTCCAGTACATATTGAGACATATACATTCATAAAAAACATGCTGCCAATCTGCTTTTATCTTGGTATGGCATCTCCAACATTGATCTTCAATAGAATACATTTTGGCTAACCTATGTGGTGTATAGAAACGGTTCTACCTGACATAATCGAAACCACACAACACCGACAACCACATCACCGACACCACATATTCGACAGTCCATAAACACGAAACCACACATAACCGACAACGAAATAACCGACGGTACACAAACACGAAACCCCATACAAAACAAAACACATCCCCATTCCACAAACCACACACACAACACAAGCACACCAAAATCCTTACAAGCCCACACTAAACCTTACCCTAACCCTAAGGTCCACTAACTCACTTAATAACCCTAACTATCGCTCCCTAACCCTAACTCACTTAACCCACCCTAACTCACTTAACCCTAACTCCACCCCTATCCCCACAGACCGTCAATCTCCACACTTACCTGCTCGCACCCTAACGTCCGTCACTGCATACTCACAGCCTTTCCCCATGTCGGCATCCTCGGCGTTGGTGTTGTCATCCGTCGTGTCGGTCTTCTGCATTGTCGATGTTCTGCAACCCGCGATTCGCGTCGGTCTTCTTAACTTCGATCTTCTGGAGCTCATTCGATGTCGGTCTTCTCAGCTGTCGACGAAGTCAGGTAGAACCATAGAAACTTCTGTGTAGATATCTCCAAGTGAATAATTGCCAGTATTTTGATAATGTAGAAAATTTGGAAGATTTTAGAATATTACTTTTTTCTTCTTCAACTGGAGGATGGTTGTTTATTAAAGTATAATAATCCCAGTATGATTTTTCATGATAGTCTTTTTTTTAACAATTTTATAGATATTAGACAAATAACCTGTACCCTGATAAGGCTGTTTTGTGATAAGAATAAGGTATTCAATGAGTTTTGGAGTTTCATGTCTAACTGAAGGTTGCATTTGTTCTATTTTATTTATAAGAAAATGCCTTAGATTTTGTAAAAACAGCCAATTGTCTTTATTTATATTATAATTATAAATTATCTGTTCCTTTGTTAGAATTTTCCCTTTCTCTATAAGTTGATGCCAAAAGAGTAATGTTTCTTCTTTAAGTATATTTATTTTAGATATTTGGAATGTATCTAGAATATTTGGTGTAAAAGCTATAGGAAAATAAGAAAAATCCAAGAATTAATATTTGGTATTTTGTTTATATATGTTCTGAACACTGAAAGTGTAGAACTTACATAGTTTGATGGCAATTTATTAATATTATTCCTTTTCCTAAAAATAATCTTTTAACATCCATATAAGGGGTGATGGTATTACTGTTAAGTTGTCTTGTATGTGATTATAATTGATTTCTATGTAAATCTGCTCATGGGCTTGTTTCCATATATGTGTGTATGAATTATTTAACCATAGTGTTATGTTTTTAATAACAGATGAGGTAATATATAAATCAATATCCGTAAATTAATTCCACCATCTTCCCAATCTGGCAAATGTTTATTTAAGGCTATACGGGTTTATTTGGAAACCATAGAAAATTTAAAATTAGTTTATTGTATCTTTGAATAATATATTTGGGAGGTGGCAATGAAAAATTTTGTATTAAGTATAATATTTTGGGAAATATGATTATTTTAATAAGATATAATCTGTCTGCTGTTGAAAAGATATATTTATTCCAGTAACCAATTGTTTGTTCTATTTTGTCTAGTATTTTATTATAGTTAAATATTAGAGAATCTGTTAATTCATTGAGTAGATTTATTCCCAGATATAATAATTTACTTTCTGTTACTATATATCCTTTGTTTATATTATTTTTTTTTTTACAATTACAGGGCATAATTTTAGTTTTGTTTTCATTAAATTTTAAGCCTGAAATATTTTGAAATTTATTCATGGAGTTAAATAGAGCATTCAAAGTCTCATTTGCATCTGAGAGAGTTAATAGTATGTCATCAGCAAAGAGTTGGATTTTAAGGTTTAACATTTTATTAATACAAATGCCCTTTATGTTATTGTTTGATCTGATTTGATTTGCAAAGGGTTCTATGAGTAATGCAAATAACAATGGTGATAAAGGGCAACCTTGTTTAGTTCCCTTTTTATTGTTATAGGGCCTGATCTATATGATCCCAGTTTAACATATGCAGTAGATTTTTCATATAGTATTTGGATAAGATTATTAAAATTAGAAGGAAAGTTATATTCTTTTAAAACTAGTGAAAGAAAGTTCCAGTTAACTTGAATCAAAAGCTTTATTAATATCTAATGAGATTACATTTAAATTTAGGACTTTATGTTTGCTATAATCTATTAATGTTAGTATTCTTTTAATATTATCTGAAGTATTTCTTCCTTTAATAAAACCTGTTTGATCTTTGTGAATTAAGAAAGGAAGAAAGTGTTTGATCCTATCTGCGTATATAGCCATAAACATCTTGTAGTCTATATTGAGTAATGATATTGGCCTATATGAGGAACACTGTTTCTCATCTTTATCTGGTTTGATAATTGGGGATGTCAATGAATATTTCCAAGAGGGTGGTATATTCAAATCTTTATTGGCTATATCATATACTTTTAATAATAAAGATATGGCTTGATTGGGTATTAATTTATACATTTCTGGTAGCATATTGTCTGGGCCAGGTGCTTTATTTGTCTTGAGCTTTTTAATTTGTGATTTTAATTCTGTCATATTGATTGGTTTGTTTATAATGTCTATTTGTTCTTGTGTTAATTTAATATGAATATTGTTTTCTAAGTATTTTTTATATCCTTAGTAGGTGTATCTTGAGTATTTATGGAATTATCAATGTTAAATTGAGTCTGAATGCTTCTAAAATATCATTTAGTTCCGTAACTCTTTTGTTAGTATTGGGAATAAATATTTCTTTTATTTGCTTAGATTTAATTATTTTTTGTTCTATTAGTTAAGTATCTCAGGTGTGCTGAATTAGTAGAGTATGAGTTTATTTTTATCTTTTCTAAGTTAATCATAATCTTATGGTGTAGCAATTCTGTATATTTCTTATTGATTTGTGTAAGTTCTTGAACTTGAGTAGCATTACCCTTTTGTATTTCCAGTTTCAATTTATCTGCTTTGTTTTGTAAGTCTAGCATATCTTTATTCCATAACTTCCTTTTATTTATGTACCAGGATAATATCTTCCCATATGTAACTGCTTTTAATGAATCCCAGACATATATTTCTGAAATATCTTCTGTGTAATTTATTTCTAGAAAGTTTTTGATTGTTTCTTCATAAAATTCTTTGAAATCTCTCAATTTTGTGATGTAGGAAGGTATCCTAGTAATGGGATTTGAATAAAATGGTGTAAGCTCTATCTCAAAGACTATGGCATTATGATCAGATAAAGGACAATTTATGATTTTGACTTTGTCAATTTTTTTATTAGGTCATTGGCAACATATATTCTATCAATTCTAGAGTTAGTTTTATATCTATGAGAATAAAATGTGAAGATTAGTGAGTCTGGTTCTGCAAATTCATTTATATCTTTTAAATACAATGTATCTATAAATTTTGATAGTGCTTTAGAGATGGGTTGTTTTCTTCTTTTGGATTTAGAATCTGTATCTTTTCATTCATTATACAGTTGAAGTCTCCTGACAATATCAGGCTACCCTTAGTTAAATGAATTATCTCTTCAAAATGCTGTTTAACTGTTTTTAATCCTAGTCCTGGGATCCAATATAGATTTACTAACGTATAGATTCTCTTATTTAACTCTATTGAAACTAGACAAAACATACCTGATGTATCTTGATGAGTAGTAATTATTTTAGGTGTTATAGTTGAGTTAAGTAGTATAGCTACTCCTCTTTTTTGTTTTGTATTGAGAGTTTATTAGTACTGTGTAATTATTAATATTTAAGTTGTTTATATCTCTATCTAATAAGTGTGTTTCTTGTAAAAAGACTATTTGTGGTTTATGTAAGTTTATGTACTTGAATAGGCTTCTCCTTTTATTACTATTATTTAGACCATTAACATTTATGGATAAACATTTCATTTCCTAGTTTTGAGTTTGTTTTATGTGTGAGTTTATGTAAATATTGTTTATTCTTAGTTCCATCTTGGATACAGAATTCAAAAAGTTTTTCTTGTATGATTTTTGCATGTTTCTGAGTGACACCAAAGTGATAGAATAAAAAAAAACAAAGAACTTCCAAACTTGTAATTCTTAACCTTAAAAACATTCCCTATTGCTATGAGGTAATATACCTCTTTGTTTGGTTAGTGAATCTAACCAAACAAACTTTCTACCCTCACAAATAATATTTGGATCAGTTTCTCTTATCCTCTTAGTTTTAAATAAAGATAATTGAATAATATATTAAGATAATCTAATCAGCTAAAATATATACATATATTCTTTACTCATCTTATTGTAATTCAATAATACTTACTTCTAAGCAGGTTTCAAAAAGGTACAAATATTTAGATTAAGGTAGTATCATTTCAAAATAATTTAGGGTATTAATAAACATCATGTTAAAATCTATAACTGTATATTTCATACATCTGTTGAAAACTATTTACTGACATTACTGTATAATACAGTACCATTGTTGTGCAATTGTTTTAGACTACTCAAGTCCGAAACCAGTGTTTAAATTAATATTTGCAAAGTCATATTGGAATAAAAACATGAATAGTTCTGAAACCACATCATATTTCATGTTTAACATAAACTGAAATGCGATACAATGTATAAGTATATTAATATTTCTTTAGTAGACATTAAATATGTTCCTCTGATTGCATTTTTCAGCTTTTCAATGACAATTCCCATGGCTGCAGACAACAAGATCACAATTTAGACAGCTCCCTTATCCAAGAGACCACTCATAATGTTGTTACCTGATTGAGTGTCTTGTTGCCAACACTTCCATCAACCCTCAGGGGGACCCTGCACAATGAAAACTGACACAGTACAGAGGTAAAACTGCAGCGCACTTGACCACACCCTCAAAGCAAACATCTATGTATATCACACATCAACTCCCACAGCTTAGACTGACACACAACCAGTGAGTCTATCTGCTGACAACAAGTGCTGGAGATACAATCCTGACCTACTCAACACCAGTAATTCAATCCTATGACTGAACAAAAGTATACTGGAGAACACATCAAAACAATGGAAGCTGCCAAGATTCAAACCACCATGTACGAAAATATTACAGGCCAAAATTCCCAACCCATTTTGCAGCAAAGAGACAAATATTCAAACCATGGGGTAACACCTTTACCACGTCAAAAGGTGTCCAAGAAGCTTGTTTTTCCTCCAACATCGGAGGACAGCCACGATGATCCATGCACTGCAAGAGTACCATTTTATCCTGGCAATTGCTTCACGACTGTATATAGAAACATTTAATCCAAATCATTAACTGGCACCACAACAATATTTCTCAGAAAAGCTGTTTTACAGCCAATGACCAGACAGAACGCATCATTGAGAGGATACATTTATCAAATGTCAAGTGCCCCAGCCATAATACAAGTGTCTCCTCAAATCAATCCCCAACGAATCTACTGCCCACCAAACTTGCAGACCAATACTGGCATCCTTTCATGCAGTCACATTGAAACACAAAAATACAGGTCCACTGATCAGGAACAACCAGGCTCTCAGCTGCCAGACAACACACCCGTCTGCAGAAAGGTCCAAGAATCATAGTTACATTGTCAAGCATCGTTGTCCACACTAACAGTAACATGATATACCCGCATACACTAGTATTGTGTCATTCTTGATAATGTAAAAAGCCAGGCAATATTATAAGAAGGGTGAAGCCACAGCCAGGCAACATAACAAGAAGAGCACAGCCGCGGTCACCATTCAGATGAGCAAACGGGAACAGCATGAGCCATCTAAGGATGGATAGCCCATTGAGTACCTGCCACAATGCATGCCCATAATGCATGGCAACCCAGTAACAAATTAGGGTGTGGGCTAAGCCTCTCCCCTTCCACTCAAATCAGATCCAACACAATATGTGTGTAGAACACAGATGCGACAAAGCCCAAAGCCACATGGGATATAAACATTGTATAATTGACACACGGGTCAAATCCACTGTTATATTACTCATTATAGTTGCCTATACAATCATTGCTTCCACTTTCTCCATCTAGTATACCATACCGCCATCTAAATGTTTGATTTGCCAAATGCACATCCAACCTTCTTGTTGCATTCCACCTGCCCACCCGAGGGCATACCTTGGCAGCAGGACATCAGTAGTATTCTGCAGGAGCACCAGCGTGGGAAATGGCAACCCTCCCCAAAACAAACCTGTCAGTTGCTTGACATTTACTAGTTTCTTTAGAGAATTTGTAAAACAGCAGTGATTTTATTTGCTGATGATTAATTTCTGCTTTTAAACTCTGCTGTATAAAACATAGTAAGGGATAGCTAAAATGTCTGGAAATCTAAACTGATAGAAAGACAAGCAGATATATGTCCTTATCTATCAAGGTGCTAGAAGACATCAGTAGCCATAAACTGAAAGTGCTTCAAAAATAAATATCTGTGTATATTTATATGAACCTTTATATTATTTATGTTTCCTTAGAAGGAATTTAGGTTTCTGTATCTTTAAATGTGAACCTAGCTTTTTTCTGACTAGACGTCAATTAGAAAGAGTCAGGGGATGTACACAAGTAAATGCGACAAGCAATAAGTAACTCAAGTTTCTAGTGATGTTTGTGGCTGTTAAATTGTCTCGAGAACCAAGCAGGAAAAGGTATGTGTTTTTTCTTTGGTCTGTTCCCTCCTCTTATTTGGTGACAAACTCATGTAGTGTGCATGCAAGCACTCTAGTTTACGGAGTAGTGTTCACAACTGTCAAACTTTGCATTTTAAACATGCTATGCCTTATTTCTCTACAAAAGAAAAGACAACAGGATATCTAAGCTAGTCACAAGCATCTTTCAACTCCGGATGTCTGGAGCCACAACACACATGACTTATAGCCTCAAAATATCACTTAAAACATATTTTTCACTGGACTATATCAGTATGTGCATATGGGTCAAAGGCAGAACATCTTTTAAGATTATTTAAAGTAGTCTTATGATACATCCTAACTGAAATACTTCATTTCAAAAGCAACACATTTCTGCCCAGCATTAGCGTTTATCCAAACAGGGACACTTTTAACTTATAAAAGTAATACTATCAGGGATGTAACTGATAATAAGTTATATAGCAGCCATTACTATACCTATTAAGCAATATAACCATATACTGATTAAAGTATTATAAGTTAATGAAGATTTTATAAAAGAAGAGAAAATAAAAACAACAAAACACAAAGAGAGAAAATAAATAAATAAACTATTTGGGAACATTATTATGCATTGATTACTCTGATTAAGAATATGAAAATAATAGATGGATAATAATGAAAAATAGAGTAATGTTTAAATTATGCTTAGTATATTGATGTGATTTGAGATAAATGTATTTACATTTATGCTAATTTTGACATTTAAAATATAATTGAAAACAGTACCTGTTTTGGTGTAACTTGAAGACAGTAAGAACTTTTCTTTTGTTGTTAGTATTATTATTTAGATTTTTACAGAATATAACATATGTAAGATTATTTGTCCTTTAGTGTCTTCTTTCTTTTGCTCAACAGTTTTCCAATTATTTACTTCAGCATTTCTGGTACTTATTGTCCAGTCCATAGATTCTTCATGTGTTAGGATGTTGTTGTTGGTAAGGTATTTTATTGCTGAATCTACTGTTTCAAAGATTTTTATTCCATTTGGTAGAAAAACTTTCAGTCTTGCTGGAAATAAAAGATGGACTTTCAGTTGCTTTTTCTTCAAGGTTTTTTTTTGGTAGAAATTCTTTTCTTTTGAAACCACCTTTGTAGAATAATCATTGTCAAATCTTATTAATGAATCATTGTATTTGATGGGAGAATTTGCCCAAGCATTTCTTAATATAAGATCTTTATCTTGTGTAGAAAAAGTCTCACAATTATAGATCTCGGCTTGTTCTTACCGGAGAAGAAGCATTTCCAGAAGCTGCTAGTGATCTATGCCCGTTCTATACCATATGAAAGAGCTTCAGGTATTTTTGTTACATCTGGTATCCAGGTGGTAAGAAAGTTTATCATATTGTCCCCTTCAGATTTTTCTGGTAGACCATATATTCTAATATTATTTCTTCTTGTTCGGTTTTCCATATCATCAAGCTTTTCTAGTAAATATGTATTCTGTTGAAGTAAGAATTCAGTTTGTTGTTCTTCTATTTGGACTCTAGTGTCAATGTCACTTAATGACTGTTCAATAAGTGATATCTGTCCTTTCTGCTGTGTAAACATTTCTTGAAGCTGTTCCAGTTGTTGTGAGCACTTTTCTTTAAAAGTATCTATTTTATTGTCCATCTTGTCGATTTTTATTGTAAGTTCGTGTATATTTGTAATGAGAGACTGCAGGTCTTTTTTGAGAGAAGAGTCTTGTGCTGTATTCCTTAGATGACTCATGCTGTAAAGCTGATATTGGTGCTGATTTTCCAGTAATTAATTTGACAGGAATTATTCAAGTTCTGACAATAAAATTTTTCTTATAGATGCTCAGAGTTATTAGAAATAAGTTAGTAATAAAAATTTCTTCAAATTAAATATTATTTTGTAAAATTCCTGTCAGGAATTGTATTGAGGTAAGAGAGCTGAAATGAAGTACAGCTATCAGTTCAGCATCCTAGCCACGCCCCGTAGAATGAGTCTTAACAGAAGAGGAAAGGCTTTTACCATGGAATGCATAACAAAAAGAAATGGCTTTAGAAATCCAAGCAGAAATAGGTTGCTTGGAAACAGCCAAACCTAAGTATCTAGGATGAATGGAAACAAAGAGCTGATCAGATTTATGAAAAGTCTTAGTCTTAGCCAAATAAAATCTGAGTTGTCGATGCACATCTAAAGTGTGCAGTACCTTCTCACTAGCAGATTATGGAGAAGGGGAAAGTGGGAAAATGAACAAACTGATTAACAGACAACTCATTCACCACTTTGGACATAAAAGGAGGATTAGTATGAAGGGACACCCCTGTCTTATGGAACACTAAAAAAGGAGGACAAGTCATAAGGGCTTGAAGCTCAGACACTTATCTGGCAGAAGTAAGGGCTAACAAAAGTACAGTTTTCCAAGAACAATGCTGTAAGGAAGCTGAAGCTACAGGCTCAAAAGGAGTTTTCTAAAACAAAATTAAAATCCCAGTGAGGAGGGACAGGCTTCCTGTGAGGCCTGATATGAAGGATGCCTTTAAGAAAATGTCTATCCTCAATTCTAGAAGCTAAAGGAGGTGATAAAGGCAGGCAAGCAGAAATAGCTGATAAGAAGGCCTTTACCAAAGAGTAAGCTAATCCGGAATTGAGCAGTCCACACAGATAAGAGAGAACCAAAGGAACAGCCACAGAAAGTAGATCCAGGTTACGAGAACGACACCAAACAGAAAACCTCTTCCATTTGCATAAGTAGGATTTCCTAGCTGTGGGCTTCTTGGCCTCCTGCAGGACTCTAAGCATGTCCTCAGAAAAAAGGTGTCGGTATGGAATAAAAATCCTATCACCCACAGTGGCAGCTAAAGAGTGGACAGGTGATGATGGATGAGAAATCCCTTGTCTTCTGTGAGTAAGTCCAGCTTGTGAGGTAACATGTGATGACTGCCCTCGGCTAAATGCAGAAGAAGAGGGAACCAATGTTGTCTGGGTCAAGAGTGAGTCACCAGCAAGATTTTGGGAGCATCCTGTTATATTTTGAACAGAACTTTTAGAATAAGGGGAAGGGGAGAAAAGGCATAAAGAAACATCCCCTTCCAGGAAAAAGAGAGGGCATCCACCTTCCAGACCAGAGGATCTAGGATTCTGGCATAAAAAAAGAGGAAGTGGTCTGTTCAGAGGGGAGACAAAAACATCCACTTGAGGAGTACCCCACTGGTGAACAATGTCCAGAAACACATCCTTGTGAAGCATCTACTTGTGGGATTGTATTATGGAGCTGCTCATAGTATCTGCCACAGTGTTTTGACCTGAGGTAATATAAACTGCCTGAAGAGTCGCACGATATTAGATAGCTGGTTTAGACACTAGAACAGCCAACAAGCATAGGATGTAAGATCCCCCCCCCACTTGCTTACATACCACATTCCTGTAGTATTGTCTCTTAACACCTTAAGAGGCCCTGGGGAAAATACAGGGTGAAATGCTTGAAGAGCCAGCAAAAGAGCACTCACGTCTCTGATACTGATGTGGTCTTTCCTTTGTTGAGGCAACAAAGGAACCTGTACCTTTACAGAGACAAAGGATGCTCCCCATTGCATGTCTGAAGTGTCTGTGAAAAGCTCCTGAGGGGGAAGAGGGGGTTGAAAAGGGAGCTTTGGACTGAGTCAACTGCTGAATCCACTACTAAAATTCCAGCTTGAGGCATGGAAGAAGAGGAATTAAGAATTCCAGGGGATGGGAATGTTGAAGCTAAACTGAATTTAGAAACCAGTGAAGTTTTCTCAAGTGGAGTTTGGCAAAAGGGAACAAAGGAAGGGTGGAGGCCATAAAACCTAGAGCTCTCAGAAACTCCCTTGCAGTGATGAAGGCCAGAGGAAGAAGGGATTGAAAGAAAGAAATGAGAGGCAAGGCCTTGGGAGGAGACAGGGATGCCAGCATTGGAATAGTCTGGGTCCTGCACCCCAGAAAACAAGAAGTCAGAAAAAACTTTTGGAAATTGATAGTGAACCCCAGGCTTTGCAAGTGGGAAATGGCAAAGTGAAGACGCTACAGCAGAGAGGATGCCTGAAGCAGGAAATCGTCTAAGTAGGGAAAGATTTGTATCCAGCTTAGCCTGCAAAAAACAATCACAGGAGTGAGGTATTTGGTGAATACCCTTGGGGTAGTAGAAAGGCCAAATGGTAAAGCAGAGAACTGAAAATGCCAGGAAGCAACAGAGAAATGTAAAAACTTCCTGAAAAGGGGATGAATAGGAATGTGAAAATAAGCATCCTTGAGGTCCAGAGACACTAGAAAAGCCTGAGGAAGCAGAAGAGGGAACAAAGTCTGAAGAGACAACATCCGAAAGGACGGGACCTTCAGAAATTTGTTTAAATGAGAGAGGTCCACATTGGGTCTCCAAGTGCCCTCTTTCCTGGGATCTAAAAACTTTCTGGAGTAAAATCCTTTCCCCCTTTGAGAAACTGGAACTTCTTAAATAGTTCCCAGAGCCAAAAGATCCTGAAGCACCCCTGGATAGAAAGCCAACTGCTGCTGAAGGGGTGGACCCCATGAAAGGGGGAAAAGATTTCCAGACCATGTTAATATCCTAGGTGGATAATGGACAGAACCCAGGAATCTTGAGTAATCTTTAGCCAAACTAGAAGGGATAGGGAAAGATGAAGAGAAAAAGGAATGTGGTTGAGAAGAACATGATAGACAGCATCTGGCTTGACAAAAAAAGGAGATTTCTGTGTCACAGGAGTCGGGGTAGCTTTAGCAATACGAACCCCCCCCCATTTTTACTCTTGGTAGGAGGTCAAGACTGCCTCCAAACAAGGGCCATCTTATTAAGGTCATTTCTTTAATATTTAGGCACAAGAGAAACAAACACATTTAAGTTCTTGTAAAGCCTTGCCCTTACCCTGAAGAGACTTAAACAAATCAGCAGCAGCTGCACCATATAAGTATATGTTATCCAGAGGAGCATCCATCAACTTCGCCTTAATATCATCAGGCAAAATTTGAAGCCAAAGCCAGGAACATCTCACAGGATCAAAAGCAGCAGTTTTGGAAAAAGCATCTGCTGCATCATAACTGCACTTAATAGAATGGTGAGCCACCTGAGAAGAGGTCCCCAACAAGGAGAGAGCAGAAGTCTCCCCTTCAGAATCAGGAAGATCAGAAATTACCTAACATGCCTGAGAAAGAAAAGCCAAAATATATCTGGGCATACAGGTCTGATAATTGACACCCCTAAAAGGCAAGGTAGCAGAGGTATAAACCTTCCTAACTAGCCTTTCCATAGTCCTACTGTCTTTATCAGAAGGAAAACGCTTTGTAGAAGGCAGTAACTGAGATGGCTTCTCAGATGCCACAGACACCACAGAGGGGTCAGCTGAAGGACATCTATATAAGAATTTGCAATCCTCAGGCACCCTATAAAACCTATCAGGTTTTTTGGGGGTAGGGGCTGGGAGTCTGGAGCCTGAGATGCAGTACAAAAGGCATCCAACAAGGCAGCCAAAACAGGAGGGACAGCGGAAGTCTGGGAGAGTCCATTTGCCAAAGCTTGTAATAGCTCTTCTGCACTTCAGAAACCTGGACACAATCCCATTTAAAAAATTCTATCATCCTGAAAATTGTGTCCCCAAAAGAAATCTCCTCAAAGGGACTGTCAGGACTAGTGGACTCCTGCTCCTTAGAACCACAGTCTAAAGGATAATGAATCTGGGATGAATAAGCAAGGGATTCCTCATCCGAATCCACCTCTTCCTCAGAAGAATCCTGTTCCCTAGCCTTTTAAGAGGAATGTAGGACCAAGGTGGAGCAGTAACAGAAACCCTTTGAAGAGGTTTCAAAGCCATAAGAGCATTAAATAAACCCCGAGTGAAATTCTGCCATTCATTCTGAGGGTCCTTAGGAGTAGGAGAAACATGCTTTGTTTTTTTTTGTTTCTTTTTCAAAAGGACATCTGCCATGTAAAACTTAAAAAGGCTCAGACGCTGGACAACATTCCACACTTGTAGTCAGAACTTCCACTCTAACCAAAATATGAGGAACACCCCTACGCCCTTCAGTAATAATCAGCCATGGTAAATTCTAGCAGAGGTGCCACTCAAATACAGTTAAGAGGATGTGTCACAGTAAAGGGGCTCTACAAGGAAAACTGCTCTTGACTGCTCCAGTAGGTAGTTTTTAACAGTATGTAGTATTTCACACTACAGTAAGTTAGGCACACTAAAACTTTGTTTCACTGTTAGATTCCATTAGACAAGTGAAGGTTTTCATGTACTTTTCCAAGTTATGACTTTGAGAGTCAAGCAGAAATGCAATGTACTACTGATCACCTGAAGTGTAATGAGAAAAGTACAATCACTACAATTTACATTTTAGTTTGAACCTGTAGTACCTCAGAGAATTCTTCTTCCTCTTTTTCTGAGGGACAGTGATCAAAGAGTATAATTAAGTGGAAGAAGGTGGAGATACAATCCTCCATATCAAGGGAATGGTGGGGGGGCTGAACCCCCTGCAAAAAAAGGGTCTATATTGAATCAGTGAACACTTAAAAAAGCGAATGCTGATTCATCGACCCTATTTCAGCGAATGCTGAAAATGCCGAACACCCGGAACAGCAAGTTTTTTCTCAGGGAAAAAAATCACTGGGCCGGTTTCGGGAGTTTACCGTTTCCTCCACTGTGGTGCAATCTCGGAGATGGTATATTTAAGTAGAGGGGGTGTGGGGGACGAAGCCCCCCACATTAAATACTGTTTTTAAATTTTTTTTTTTTTTTTTTTTTTGTGGAACAGCGATTTTTTTTTCCCCTGGGAAAAAAAATCGCTGTTCCGAGTGTTTGGCATTTTCAGCGTTCACTGAACTAGGGTCGATGAATAAACGTTCACCTTTTTAAGTCTGCTTATTTAATATAGACCCAAAAATAATGTTGAACTGCTACTTTCAGTTTCAAGTTTTGATGTTTAATTCAGTGAGCAGTTTTGTAATTGTACTTTTTAAGGTCAGTTACTACTATGTTATCTTTTATTCACACATTCTATGAAATAATTTCAATCAAGGCAAATGTCTTGGAAAGGTGCACAAATACTGTGCATCTGGAAAATAAATGACTCTCAACACAAGAAACAATTAAAAAAAAACAGAAATTAGCTAAACAAAAGTAAAGGTTATCAAAAGCAATGCAAACTTTATTTAGACTCCACCCAGGTTGTATTCCTTAACAGGAAGCTCTAAGTGAAGAATCTTTGTCTCAAAAGAATATACACTACTTCAGAGCAAGACGCATACTTTCACCTTCACCAGCTCACTTGCTGAAAGGTGACATGCTATCAGTGAACACAGAAAGTCCACTCCAGAAAAGAACTACCTGAAAATTAATATACTTTTATATCCCTACAAGAGAAGTGGTCAAGCCCTTGGTTTGCAGTCCATATGGTAAAATATTTTCACATGACAACGTCACCAAAAAAGCTAGTTCACAAACTAACAAAAAGGTTTGGAAAATTTCACTGTGAAAATGGATACCATGTATACTGAAAGGCTTTTGTCCTGTTCCATCAAATTTTAACAAAGATATAACAATAACTGGACTTGCATTAACATTCTGAAAAGCATTAAAAAGATACCAGACTAGGCAAAATGAGTTTCCGAAAAAGAAATATAGGAAGCTGTAAACCAAAATAAAATCTTTATGAATAAAGAAGAAACAGACAACATCATAAATCCACCCATTTCCATGAATAGGACAATACAACTTACCCAATTCCATCCAAAATGGAGAGGGGGGGGGGTGAGTAGCAAAACTGGGAAAGTCTGGGCATTTTCATGAGTAGTAATCAAGTCTAACTCAGGTTAATTCCAAAATACAATTTTCTGAATGATTTCATCTAGCAGTTACCAATCACATGAAATCACATGAATATATTTGTTTAGGCTAGTAACATTTTGCATTGGGATATGTTCCTCAGTGCTCATTTCCAATCTTGTATTACTTCCCTTGTATAGGGGAGAGGCAGTCCTGACTGAAACCAGGAGATTTGAGTTTGATGAGTAGCCCAAGCTCTTGAAATATCAAGTGGGGGATAAGAAATTGTTAGCAAAATTGGTAGTATTTCATTGGCTTGCTGTCTAATGGGAGTGTTCTGGTACTGCAAAAGTCTGGTAAACACTGGAGGGTACAGTACCCACCAAAAATGTTGGAGATGCACTTGGAGACATATATGGAATTTCAGTGACTGGCATCAATATACAATGTGTACATGGGGGTGGGATTACAGACAGCATTAAAGCAAACAAATTCACCAAAGCAGCAGGGTGACACTGCAATGGGATGCCTCAGCCTCTTCACTTTGGTTTCAAATATCAGATTTGATCTGGGGAAAAGATGGCTTTAGGGACCCAGACTCTGAGAAGGGGACACCATGAGCAGCTGATTGTCAGCCTTCAAGGAAGAAAAACTTTTTTATGAAAAAAGAGGCTATAATTTACTGCTTTCTTCTTGCTGACAACTGCCACAGTGAAGAGGCTTGCATAGGCTAAGAATACCTTTGGCTATTAAATACATGTTGCTCAGTGTTTATTTCCAGACTCTCACTATTTTTTCCTTAGGTGACTACAGTATATTCTCCTGTTTTTGTTGATGGAAGAACAAGGGAAATAATCCTGTTCTTGCTGACGGAAAACACAACTGCCATACTGTGCGACTCAAGTCCTCTCTATCAAAAGGCACTATAAAAATCTTTTGGTGTAGGGAGCAATGCATGCATTTTAAAAATATGAAATGCAAGACCACCTGATTCAGGAGGAACTAAGTAAGCAATGATTGTCTTAGTAGTTGGTGTTTTGGAATATAGGATATCTTCTTTCAAATCAGAATGTTAAAGCCATTGATTTAGTTTCTTTAAGCAAATTTAACTATATAATTAAAAGCAAAGTTAGCTGTCTAATTAAAAACATCCACACTGCCAAACTGTTTACTGCATTTTCTATGTACTGTCAAGTTATATTCACGTAAGGGTAATCTAAGTCAGTTTGACTACTGTCATAAACTCCACCACACTGAGGATGCCTTAAGTCCAGATATACCTGGTTCTGACAAAAGTCAGAAAGTGTGACATCTGCAAGTCAGTCCAATTCTGCTACACAAATAGTTTACCTTGAAAAGAAATGCAAGGTTAAATACAGAAAGGCAACATGCATTGGTGGCTCTAAACGTGACTGTGAAACACTGATAACAGAAACACAGCTAGAGTGGAGTAAAGGCAGTAGATCTTAGATGCAAAATGTAAGGGGGTACGATCAGCAGATGAGCGGTCATTAGAAATAAATGCTGATATTGCATTTTCAGTCAGGGTCAAAGCACTTTAGAGCTGCATGTGTGGTATAGTCTGTAACAAGACTCCTGTTATAAATGTAACAAGTGGTTTGACATAATTTAGAAAGTAAGAGTTTCAAAGTTATTTGTTTATTTTTTATCCTCAAATATGATTTTTTTCTCTTCACAATTTAAAGCTGAGGGGAGTACCAGATCAGAGAATGGCACAGGGCTAGAATAGGTAGCTATGGCTCTGACTGATGGCTTTCACAAAAGTTCCAATATCATAGCCAATAATGACAGCAGTCCTTGCCTGGATAAAGCTAATATGAGACAATCACAACAGCATAAAGGAAAGGCATAAACTCCTGTCTAAACAAACTGGGCTACTCCCTAACATGTGACTCTCACCTTCATTGGGGAACAAATAGGACGAAGACTCTTACCCCAATGAAGGAATGAATGGGTCAGTTAGGTGGAGAAAGAGGTAGACACTGGGCAGATCCCGAAGACTTCTCACACAAAATAAAACTCTTGCCATAAATATCTGTGTGATAATACTCTCAGAGACTTCACAGCTATACAAGATACAGTAAGCTATCCAAGGAGCAATAACTGAAATGGAAAGATTTCTCCTGGACTACTCAGTCAAAGAAGAAAACACCCAGGTTTAAGTAAGTCAGCATGTGTTCTGTATGTCCAGAACACAGAATCAGTAAAGGAAGTAAACTCTACACCATCATTATTTTTCCTTCTTTTTCAAACTGTACAGAGGTATTAACAGTCATTCAGAGTGAATGTGGCAATGAAGTTTCTACATTTTTGAAGGTAACCAGGAAAATATGGGATGGCAGACTATGATCTAGTTTACCTCCTTTTCCATCAGCATTTCAGCCTTGACCCAGAATAATGGCAGATTCTCAGATGGACATCTGAACTCATTCCCTGGGGATGTGGCTAACATAGAGGTGTTGTGGTTATTTCCAGAGTGTGCTCTTCTTCCATGGAAAAGGGGGTTAATTGCAGTACAGCAAATATTTTTTGAAATTCTATGCTCAGGAAAATTTTTCCAATAACATTTATAACTGATGAAATTGGTCTGGAAGATAACCAAATCAGCTATGAATTTATATAAAACTGACAGAAGAGGAATACAGACAGTAACAATGCATACAATCCAGAAGACCATTGATTGACCTAGCCCCATTTGTTTTAAAAAGACTTGCTTAGCGTCACACAAGAGGCAAATGGAAGCTAAGGGAATCAAACTCTGGACTAGTCATCAACAGCTCATAGCCTTAATCGTCTTCACTAAATGGCAACAAAGAGAACTGCTGTGTTTACCCTTAATTACATGCTCTGTTTCTGCTTATGTTATGGCTTGAACATTCTTCATTGACTACTTTTCTCTTAAAGCTCTGAATGTATTTTTGAGGTCACTGGATATACCTCTAAGTAATGTACAACTGAGAACAAAAGAAATTTCCTTTCTATGTTATCCAAGTTCTGATAATCTTCATGCGAAAACAAGCTGTTCAACTGCTAGAAATTATCTGTACAGAAGTCTGTCGCTCATAGGTTCATAGGTAGGTACTAGGCTATCGGCCCTAGGGCCCATACAAGCCTAGCCAAAAAATGTACCCTGGCTTTCGCCACCCAAGAAAATTATTTTCCTGTGCCCCTGTCGAGCAGAGCCACAGAAGTGATCCCCGGGGTGAATTTCCCATTTCCCATCCAATCATCAAAATTTTTCTTGAAGAGTGCTAATGAGGAGCTCTGTTTGACATAGATAGGTAGTCTGTTCCAGAGTATGGGAAGTCTCTGGGACAGGAATCTATCCCTCCAGCATGTTCTGTTTATTGTGGTGACAAGGTTAAGGTCCCTAGAGCGTGTAGCTTGGAGGGATTCGGATTTCTTTAAGTGGAGCATATCCAACAGCTCTGGGTTTGGCATAGCTTTGTATGTTAGGCAGAGATCGCCCCTGAGTAGGCGATATGTGATCGAGTAAAGCTGTAGTTTTTTGAGACGGTCTGCATAGGGCATTTGTTTGAGGCCAGTAATCCTTTTTGTGAGGTATTTCTGTGGTCTTTCCAGTTGTTGTAGATGTCTTGTGAGGTACATACCAAAAGGGGCGTTGTACTCTATAATGGGTCTAATGAGTGATGAGTAGAGGGGAACAATGACCTCTTTTTTTCTGGATGAGAATCCTTTTGTGATGAGATGAGCCACATAGAAGGATTTCCTGACCACTGTGGCGATGTGATTATCAAAGGAGAGACTACTGTCCACCTGTGTCCCAAGGTCTCATCACATTTTCAGCATGTGGTAGTTCATGGGTACAGAGTTTTTACCAAAGGGGATGACAATACACTTTTTGGCATTGAGCTTCAGGCCATGGCTTTAACACCAGGTATCTGTCTCAGTGAGGCCCTTTTGTAGTTTGTCCACATCGTTAGGAGTTTCGATTATGGCTCCTAGTTTGCAGTCATCTGCAAACTTTGTTAGCCAAAGACCTTCTGTGTTGGCCTGCACTTCAGAGAAGTAGATACCAAACAGGAGAGGACCCAGGACTGAACTCTGTGGTACTCCACTTGTCACTGGTATGATGTCGGATTTGGAATCTGCTACTTTCACAGTGTGGGTTCTGTCCGTGAGCCAGTTGGCAATCCATCTTGTGACATAGGGATTTATACCTAGTTTAGTGAGCTTATCTATAATTCCAGAGTGGGGGATGGTGTTGAAAGCTTTGGCGAGATCTAGATAAGCTGTGTGAACCATTTTACCCTCATCTATGGCTTTGGTGACTGCTTCAAAGAAGTCAATCAGGTTTAGGAGACATGATCTGCCTTTTACAAATCCAAACTGAGTAGGGTCCAGAGTTGGACCCTACTCAATGTCTTTGTTTATGAGTTCCATGATGATATGTTCCATGGCCTTGCAGACCAGGCTCATCAGGCTAATGGGGTGGTAGTTCCCAGGGTCCGTCGTGGCTCCCCCTTTGTGGAGTAGGATAACTGTCGCGGTGCGCCATTCAGTGGGTACAAAGCCTGAGGTGAGGCTATGATTGAACATGATACTTAGGTAGGGTGCCAGTTCATTTTGTAGTTCGTGTAGAACGTAGCCTGGGATATTGTCGGGTCCCATGGATGCTGTGTTCTTGGCTTTGGACAGTGTGTTTTTTACCTGTGCAGCCTTGATTATAGGAACTTTGCATTCTTCCGGTATAGAGATGGGCCCACTAGGGGGTGACCAACTAAATCTCCCAAAAATAGCACATAGGCTAAACTTCAGATTTTGGTTTCACCAGCATCATAAGTGGATTTTGAAGATTATTTGTAGATCTCCAGTCTACAAACTTAGGATGATCTTCTTGGTATTTTTGAACACATAACAACTTAGCTGCACTAAACAGCTGACTTTCCTAACATCAAGAGAAACAGCTGAGGAGATATTTTTACTGAACTGAACACATTATCTTGATCCTTATCAGAATATGTATCACTCAAATGAAACAAAGATGTTAGGTTCTTTAAATGCTACTTAACAGATAGCAGCATGCCATTCAGATGTAACCTGAGTTGTTGCAATAAAGCTTATAAAAAATGCGAATGTTGAAGTAGTTAATGAATTGATAATGGTCAGAATACAATACTGTGCCTCTACACTACCCCCGCTCAATCAGTGAGCTCACTATTAGGGAGGAGATAAGTTACTATTCACTTACCAAAAATAACAGGAACAAGAATCTCGCAATATCTAACAGTTAGGTTATAACCAAGTTCAGCATTACAGCATTTCTCTAAAGCAAACAGAATTATCATCAGTGATGAACAGCTATTACACACTTTTTAACTAGAAGTTTGCTTCAGATACCAAAAGCTTGTTAATAAAACTATACTAAAAGTGCTCTCATAGCTATAAAGTTCCTGTATAGCTTCATGCTGTGCCTGTGCACTTACTCAGCTACTGCCATTAAAGGAAGGGAAACTCATTACTACAGCTTTCATGCAGGAGGCAGTCAGCTTTACCAATGAAGTGAGTCCATGTCAGAGAGGCAGTCTACAACACTGCATCACTGAAACTAAAAGACTCCAACAAATAATGTATAAAATCCAAAGCATGTCACAACTCCATGCCACCTTAGATAGACAGACAACATAAGAACATTGATGACTTCTTTGAGGCAGTCACCAAAGCCGTAGATGAGGGTAAAGTGGTTCACACAGCCTATCTTGACCTCGCCAAGGCTTTCGACACCATCCCCCATTCTGGAATTATAGCTAAACTCAATAAACTAGGTATAAATCCCTACGTCACAAGACGGGTTGCCAACTGGCTCACTGACAGAACCCACACTGTAAAAGTTGCAGACTCCAAATCTGACCTCAAAGCAGTGACAAGTGGAGTACCACAGGGTTCCGTTCTGGGACCGCTCCTGTTTGGTATCTACTTTTCTGAAGTACAGGCTAACACAGAAGGCCTCTGGCTAACAAAGTTCGCAGATGACTGCAAACTAGGAGCCATAGTCAAGTCCCCAAATGATGTGAACACCCTACAGAAGGGCCTCTCTGAGACAGATGCCTGGTGTCAGAGCCATGGCCTCAAGCTCAATGCCAAAAAGTGCAGTGTCATCCCCTTTGGTAAAAACTCTGTACCCATGAACTACCACATAGGCAGCAATCTACTTAACACCGAATGCCTGATAAGAGACCTTGGGACCCAGGTGGACAGTAGTCTCTCCTTTGATAGTCACATCGCCACAGTAGTCAGGAAGTCCTTCTACGTGGCATACCTCATCATAAAAGAGTTTTCATTCAGGAAAAAAGAGGTCATCGTTACCCTCTACTCATCACTCATTAGACCCATTATAGAGTACAACGCCCCTTTTGGAATGTACCTCACAAGACATCTGCAGCAGCTGGAAAGGCCACAGAAGTACCTCACAAAGAGGATTACTGGACTCAAACAAATGCCCTACACTGACCGCCTCAAAAAACTCCAGCTTTACTCCGTAGCATATCACCTACTCAGAGGTGATCTCTGCCTAACATATAAAGCTATGTCAAACCCAGAGCTGTTGGACATGCTACACCTAAAGAAATCCCAATCCCTCCGAGCTACACGCTCTAGGGACCTAAACCTTGTCACCACAATAAACAGGACATGCTGGAGGGATAGATTCCTATCCCAGAGACTTCCCATACTCTGGAACAGGCTACCCATCTATGTCAAGCAAAGTTCTTCATTAGCACTCAAAGAAAAATCTTGATGAGTGGATGGGAAATAGGAAATACACCCCGGGGATCACTTCTGTGTCTCTGCTCGTCAGTGGCACAGGAAAATAACTTTCTTGGGTGGCGTAAGCCAGGGAACCTTGTTGGCTAGGCTTGCATAGGCCCTTGGGCCGATAGCCTAGTACCTACCTATGAACATGAAAACTGGAAGAGTGCAAGCTTTAGGACCTATCACTCTCCTTTCTCTAGCCAACCAGGTTGTCAAATATAATCAGAGTCCAAAATTTCTATTTTCAAAAAATATACAGGTACAATTTAAAAAAAATACATACATAAATAAAAGACGCATAAAACCTACTTAAATAGAAAGTGTATTTCTGTGCCTTTGTCTTTGTCTGAAAAGATTTTAAGCCTGCTGCATAAATTAAAGCACCACTGGTGATTCCCCACTGGATGAGGAAAGTAAACCTATATTTTCTTGCCTGTGAGTGATAAAGCTGCTTTCTATTTTACCTGCTCCATTTTGTCTTCTGTTTTAAGAAATCTGCTTGGCCTGGTGTTTTTGTTCTAGGCTGCACATTTCAAATGTTTTTTAACTGGTTAAATTGTTTGAGTGATACTTAAATACACAGTGAATTTCTGGGCCTTTGTCTTTGAAAAGATTTCAAGCTTGCTGCATATACTAAAGCACTGTTGGTGATTCCCTGTTGGGTCCCAACCACCCTCCTTTCTGTTGAGCTGCTTTTTAAAAGCTAGCCACCCCTACTGTGAATTGAACTTAATAAGCTTCTCTCTTTCTATACTGCTGTTGATACCTTAAATTACTTTTGCCATTCCGTGTGCTTATATTGAAACAGTGCATTTTGCTTCTCATTGTCTGTTGTACTGATGCACTTGCTCTGAATTGATTATCTAGCTAGCTGTTGGATACAATGGAGTATTTTTACACTCAAACAAGCACTTATTTTTCATTAAGAGGTCAGTGGATTTTCCATCTAGTGCACTAGAAGGTAGCCTGGTCTATTTAAGTTGGGGAAACACTTGAGATTTCTGCATGTGGTTTTATTTGGTTTCTGCATGTAGTTTTATTGGCTGAAGAACTTAATCTGCATATCTTGTTTTTAGTGCCTTTAAAAATTCTGTACAGTTGGGCTGCTCTTGGCTCATTTATACAAAGCAAAGGTTTTTATTGAATAATAACAATTTTGTAAGCTGTTTAAAGTACAATGCTTTTTTTATCTGTATCTTTAAGTTGTTTGTGGTAGCATTTTGTAACTTTTAAGTTTGCTTGTGGTAGCATGTCACCCTGAAAATTCCATTACTGTGCTTTTACATGAGGAGGACTGTGATTATTCATCTAGTATAAGTAGGTGTTTACCTGGTCTATCTGAGCTAGAAAGCAAATAAAAGGGCTCCAAGTATCTTTCTGCACTTTTCTTATATAATATGACTGTACTTACCAGTTTTAAAAAAACTGTATTGTCTTGATGCTGCTTTAAATAGTTAATTGCACTGTATTACATTGTACCTGTTAGTTGCAGGGCTGTTGTAGGTAGACTGTGTGGTCTTGTTACACTTGGACTCCGAACCAGCTGTTCTGGCAGAAGTGTACTGATCTAAGCAGCCTGAGTTGGGGATTGCTGGTGGAAGGGTTATTGTGTGCCCTGCTGACTGATAGTTCAAACTTCTTTCCCTTTGCTAGTATTTAAGCCTCACATTTGCATAGTGCTGCTTTTCAAGCAGCAATGGTTAGTAGTGCCCTTATATAAATGAAAAATCCTAGAAGCTCAGTTTTTCCCTAAAGAGCTGTCAGTAAAACCCTTCCAGGTTTTTCTGCTGCTCTAGGAATGACTCAGTTGCACAATGAGCAACATTGCCTTATTAATTAACCTTGGCCTACACAAAGTATAGGTCCCTCTTGTAGTCTCATGTCTACCAGCACAGTCCTGTAAAATTAACCCATTCCCTTCCCTAATAAAACATACAGTAAGCACCTGCTGGCATGGACAGGCAGTTTCCCCATCATCTCTCTGGCCAGCCTGACAGACATGGACATCCCACGGCAATGTAACAATTGCCTCATGTACACTGACAATCACTTACTCCTGAAAAAAACAAATACTTTATGTGAGAGATGTAGTTGCACTATGAAATTGGAGGAATTACTCTCACATAAGGTCAAACTGAATGGCAAACAGGTTGTCAGCACAGACTTACACACACCTGCCACACTAAATAAGGACACAACACATAAACCCACATATGCAGAGGTTCACTAGCACATTACCAAAACATCAGAGCCTTCCCTAATGGAAACCACTTACACATATAACAATGCAAAAAAACACAACATGTAATAATACACACAGACGCACACACACACACACACACACACACACACACACACACACACACACACACACACACACACACACACACACACGTGTCTCAACAAATAAACCCATAAGGCATAACACCACAAAACCTAATGTACTGGTTATAGGTGATTCCATTGTGAGACATAAGGGTGTTCCCTCACCAGGCTGGATAAGGAGTGTGTTAGGGTTAGTTGCCTGTCAGCTGCCAGGATCTGTCAAGTCACCCAAGCACTCACCACAACTACCATTATGACTCCGTAATAGTCCATGTGGGGGTGAATGACTTGAAATGTACTTCACTGGACTATATAAAGTCAGACATGACTGTTGTGTGTCACAGATAGATATAAGCCTAGCCTTAAGCAGCATTCTACCTTCTCTAAGGAAGATGCCACAATACAAACAAAAAATGATTGACTTTAACAACTAGCTTAACTTCTGGTGTCAGTCCAAAGGGATTCAGTATCTGTCAACCTGGGAAGACATGGTCCTCAGGACATTCTGCTTTGCCAGATATGGTCTGCATCTGTCTCCTGTAGGTTTTCTGATACTAGCAAAGACATTAGCCACTCCTATTGTGCCTTTTTAGGCAGTGTCAAAATAACTAACCTCTCAACATAACAAAATCCTCTCTAGATAAACTCAAGGTACTGCTGCTTAATGCTAGGAGTCTAAACAAAAAACAGACTCCCTGCAAGCATTCCTCACTTTGGAAGATGCTGACATTTGTGCAATCACAGAGACATGGCTCAAAAGCTGGCCATACAGGGCTACAATGCCATCCATATATTCAGACCATAACTGAGCATAAAAGAACCAGAGAAGGAGATGTATCCATCTTCACTAAGGATAAGTACACCTTGAGACTGGTCAAACAGTAGGACTCTCTTCAGATACTCCATGTCCAATTAACTATAGGCCAAGCACCCTACCACATCATAGCTAGCTACAGGTCTGCCACCATGAAATAGGAAAAGCATACTGCATACCTGGACTTAATGGAGTCACTTGCCATACAGTCCAACACCTTACTCATGGGTGATTTTAATTATCCTACCATCGACTGGGAAACATACATGACCACAAACATGCTGGCTCAGAGGTTCTTGGACTCTGTCAACACAAATTCTCTGGAACAGTTAATCAGCACACCCAAAAGAGGCTCAAATATCCTGGAAGAAGTACTCACTAACATGGGAAAGCACTGCACCCTCCAAGTGGTGTCTGCCTTGGTAAGATCTGGGCATAAATCAGTCTTGTTTAA